>NC_051392.1:51871005-51873107 GCF_015228065.2 Penaeus monodon
AGTTGCTAATGACATGCAAAGGATATCGTTCTCACAATATTCCTTCACTCAGATCGCATTCCGTGTGATCGAGTATGCAATCAATAAACAGAATATCGTTCGTAGTTAAGTAATAATTATTTCTATCGTTTTAAGATATTTATATTGTTCATCGGAAACGAAATTTTAACGCGTTCGTGATTTATCCTTAGCACGAAATAAACATTTCATTTTCCTCCGCTCGCCCCAACCTGACCGTACCTGTTCTTTCGCTTGCAGTCACTTGGATTAGAAAAGGTCATTTTCCTGTCTTGACCTGACCTCACTTCTCTTTTCCCGGTACGGTGGGGATATCGGAAGGACAAATTGGGACAGAGCTGGTTTCCCTGTATTTTGGTTGTTATTTTTGTTGACGCCTGGGAATTCAACCATAAGAATTGTTACATGCTTTGGGGACACGTTCTATCGCGCTAGAAGAAGTATGTATACGCAATTCATACATCAGTATTTTGAATATAGCGTAGGATGTTCCCATATCATAGTGCACAGGATTGCCCGATATTGACCTGGGGTTGCGTAAACGCCTAATAGATCTGCCGGCCTCTGTCGTTCGAAAGTAGGTACAATAAATCGAAGTTATTCGTTGGCACCTTGTGGTCGGTGTGACCCGCGGATGTCCGTTAATTAATGTAGGACTAGGGTTTTTAAGCAGAATCATTATTTCGCTATTAATCCATACCTGTCCACCCTCCTCAAGCGCTTGCATGTTTTGGGTACACCCAAGCGCTTGTGTGATTCGTGAAAATTTATAATATATTAGGAATTTTGCGAGCGCCCATCACAGATACGCAGAAGAGAGCAGGGTTATTATATCCCGAGCTCGCGTCAACCTTCAGTAATATACGGCATTTTGGGTAAGGATCCCCCCGTATGAGTTTAATGAGGTCTGGCATGCTATAGCTCGCATGTACCTCGGCAGTCCAGATTTCTGACCCCGAGAAGATTGCCTGGTTGAAATAGCTAGCGACTATTTTATCATGTCACCATTCATTCATGCGTACATTCTGTCGCAACTCATTATATGTTGCAATTCAATGGGTAGTTGAAATATTTTAAATAGCTTGCATTGCTAATTTACTTCCAGTTTTGTTATAGTGGAAGTTAATATTCACGTTTGTGATTCATTCTCTGTGTGAGGTCACTCTCGCCTTCACTCTCATTCACGCTAGTAGCTGTCCACTCACACAAGCATACACACACCACCTTCAACTCACTCATACAGCAGCCAAAGACACTTGAACCTTTTCATAATACGGTGGGTGCTGTCCTTAGTGCCGGCGTAAACGATTTATTAGGATTCTTTAGCCCGCAATTTTGTCCGTCTTGGACATAGGTACAAAGTTACACTATTTCTTATCCTCGTGGGACGGACTAGGTTTCAAATTAAATATCTATTCTAATATTATAGAACGGTGGGTAGTCTTAGTCAACAGTCAGGTCTTTGCGGGACCATACTGAACGTCTCCCTCTTCATTTCTTCTTTATCTTGTGAAAATAAACACAAAATTGAAAAAAACATATGAAAATAATTTAGAAAACCAACATTAAAAACCGCAATTTTTATGAAATAACCGGATAGTGGTAATTAACACCCCCTCTTCTCTGTTTGCCTTTCTTTTTCTCTTACTTGGCCCTTACGTGTATGATTGGTTCCCCGACTCATATTTCAGTCGGACAGACACGCACCGAAGGCGAACCTGCCATTCCAGTTCCGGTCACCAGGAGCCGTGGGAAGACGTCATTGGAAGATTCGCCATAGGCCGTGGACCAGATTTTCGTCAGAAAAAGGTGTTAAGCCGTCCCAGTGTAGCTGGACGGGCGTTGCCTGCCAGGACTCCCGTAGATCCATCGAACCAGCACCTTAGCCACAGGAACAGATCGCCCCAGGATGCTGGCATAGCGACGCCTGGCGGTAACGCCTGCAGATCGGTAAACTCCAGGAGCTCGTAGCGCAGGTATCAGCGCCCACGAGATCGCCGCCCCTGCCCCCGACGCCCGTTAGATCGATGAAGATTACTGGGCGTGTGACGCGAGAAGGACCGGACGAGATCTGTGAGGACGTG
>NC_051392.1:51875707-51883207 GCF_015228065.2 Penaeus monodon
CATCGACAGCCCGCAAATATCTTTGATGTTGTCGCTCAGTCTTGTCTTCGGTTAGCCTCTTCCTCTGTTTCCTATCACCATTCCTGTCAGCAAGTCTTTCTCAATACTTTTACTTCTCATCACATGACCAATAAACTTTAATTTCCTCCTGTTCAAGATGTCCAACAGCCGGTCTTTACAATTTATTTTTCTCAGCACTTCATCATTCGTCTTCTTCTCTGTCCAGCTAATACCAGTATCGTCTGTAACACCACATTTCAAAACTATTGATCTTTTTCTTGTCTATCTACTTCAGCACCCAACACTCAGACCATATGATGCAATTGGGAAAACTAATGAGTTTAATAACCTCAGCTTTGTCCATAAGGTAATGCTTCGGTCTTTCCAGATGTTATTAAGAGCAATTGTGGCGTTTTTGGCAATGGCAATTCTTCTTTTTATCTCCGGTGAATCATCATATGTATTAGTTAAAACAGCTTCAAGATAAGTGAACTCTTTCACATTTTCCACAATCATTCCATTGATTGTAACATGTTCATCATTGTTCATTGCCAGTTATCTTTGAATCTTCATGATCTTAGTTTTCTTGGCATTAAGAAACAAGCTAGCCTTTTCGCTTGCTTCTCTAACTTTATCTAGTAGTTGTTGTAGTTCAGTGATACTGCTGGCAATCAAAACTATATCATCGGCGTACCTTAGATTTGATATTTTGTATCCTCCAACATCTACAGTTCCTTCAAAATTCTCTAGAGCACCTCTCATAATTGTTCCAGAATATATATTAAAGAGGTGCGGAGACAGAACGCAACCCTGTCGCACTCCTGTTTGACTTCGAACCATTCTGTTAACCCATAAGTGGTTCTTACAGCTGCTTGTTGTTGGTCATACATGGCTTTATTAGTTGGATGATGTGTTTTGGAAACTTCATATCGTTCATGTTATTCCAGAGGATATCGTGATCAACAGTATCAAAGCTTTCACATAATCGATGAAACACAGGTATAGGTCTTTTTGATGTTCTCTGTTTTTCTCTATGATCAATTTTAGATTTAGAATCTGGTTTCTGGTACCTTTTTTTCAGGGCGAAAACCTGCTTGTTCGTCTGCAATTTCCTCTCTTAACTTCAACTTCATTATTTCAGCAATAATTTTCAACAAAATGTTGCTGCTGTGACTTATAATGCATTGTCCTGTTATTGTTGCATTGGAGTGCGTCACCTTTTTAGGTATGGGAGTAAAGATTGATTTTACCCAGTCTTCTGACCATCTTCTTTATTCCATATTTTTGTACAGAGTTTGTAGAAGTATTCAACACTTTCGCCAGCATTCTTAATTAGTTCTGCTGTTATTTCATCTATTCTGGGGCTCTTGTTATTCTTTACTTCTTTTATGGCTTTTATAACTTCGTCTAGCAGTGGCGGTGGTTCATCTTCGTTGTCATTGAGTCTAAATTAATGTTGTTAGATCTTTATTCTTTTTGTGTAGGTTGGAACAATATTGATTCCATCTATCTTTGACTTCTTTTCCATCACATCAAACAAGTCCATCTTCAGTTTTGATAGTGTCCATTGTAGGTTTAAATTTCGTGTGATGTTTCGTACTCCTTGGTAGAGTTCTTTAGTTGTCTTATTGATGGAACAGTTTTCAATTCTCTGGCAATGTTCATTTAAATATTTTTCCTTATCTTGTCGCAATAATCTTTGAATTTTTGTATTTTGTTTTTTGTTAATTACTTTTTCAACTGGATTATTGATACCCTTTGATTTAGGCATCTCTTGTTTCAATTTCACTTAGTGTTTTTTCAGATATCCAGGGGGAATTTGTCTTTTTCTTTTTGGCGATAGTTTCTTAAGCAGCGCTCAGCAGTTCTTTTCCTTCTTCCCACAACTCAGTTTGTGTTTTATTATCTTCACATTGATTATTTCAAATTTGTTTGACACTAATTCTGTAATTGTTAGCAATTCTGTAATTGTTTTGTAGTCGAGCTTTAGAGGTGGTGTTGGACACTCCATCTTTTTGAGTCTTATTTTAAAGTCGATAGTTAGTAGTTGGTGGTCACTGTTGCAGTCGGCACCAGGTCTGTCTTGGCATTTTTTATGCAACTTTTCCATTTTTGGTTCAGCACAATGTAGTCAATTTGGTTGCGTGTTCTTTTGTCTGGTGAAAACCACGTGTACAAGTGTCTTGGGTGGTGTTGGAACAATGTATTGGCTATAACTAGATTATTTGTACTACAGAATTCAATAAAATCTTTACCTCTTTCATTTATATCTCCAATACCGAATTTTCCACAGGTGTCATTTTTTAGATAATTTTTCCTACTTTGGCGTTTGAGGTCTCCCCATGATTACTTTTACATCTCTGTTAGGGATTGTGTCTAAAGTATCTTGGAGAGAGTTATAAAAAATTTCCATTTCTTCATCACTTGCAATATATATATATATATATATATATATATATATATATATATATATATATATATATATTATGTGTAGGCACACACGTTTATATATATATATATATATATATATATATATATATATATATATATATATATATATTCAATATATGTATATAATTTATGTGTACACACACGACACACACCACACACACACACACACACACACACACACACACACACACACACACACAACACACATATATATATATATATATATATATATATATATATATATATATATATATATATATATATAATATAGGAACGTGGAAATCAGTGCAGTCACAGCCAAACCTTTACTTCGATTAATGATACAACTGAACCTGCATACATCACATTAGCAGCTCCGCACCTTTTTCTCCCTTCTTTTATTCTATGCTTTTCTGCAAAACGTTTACTTGCAGAACATTCATCACATAGAAATTAGCACATAGCCTCTATTAATATATAAACAAGCAACATATAGATACTGCACCCATATTAATTAAAATTTAGGTATTGCAGCATACAGGAAAAAAAAAAAAAAAAAAAATCTGATTCTGTTAAGAAAAATGGTGTCATTTAATTCCTGATCCATACGATATGCACAGTTCGATGGCTGAACAACTCTCTTTTTGCCGGCTTTCTTGCCCACTTTTATACTTGGCGGTTCTGCAGGGCAACATCTTGAGAAATGTCGCGGAAGAAGTCAAGACCGCTTGTTCTCCAACTAGGTCGTTTAGTGGTTAAGACGTTCGTTATCCAATTGAAGATTTCGCGACGATAATATCAGAATTTGCAGACGGAACGGCGGCATTTATAGCAATATATAAACAAGCAACATAGATACTGAACCCATATTAATTAAAATTTAGGTATTGCAGCATACAGAAAAAAAAATCTGATTCTGTTAAGAAAAATCGGTGTCATTTAATTACTGATCCATACGATATAGTCTTCTGTTCAGAAAGCTCTAGAAAGAAATAAAAACTAGTTTGTCATTTCAAATAAGGGACTGTGCGTATGATATATACAAAAAATTAAACTAAAAAGATGAATTTAATAAAGAAACGATTTTCAGAATTTACCTTCCTATACTGACGACTCGCATATTTTTATTATATAAATGTGCAGATAATTGCAACTGGATTACTGTCTTATTTGTTCGAAGATGAAATAAGTAAGGTATAAATAACATAAATTTCTTGGAATACACAGAAATACACTTTAAATTTTTACTGATATCGATATACAGCAAAACAACTACCGAGTCAAAACACAAGCAAATGTTTAAAAAACACCTGTTAACTTTTCCCGAAACCAGTGAAGTTATTCTGGTCTGGATCCTGGGTCCTTCAACGTACAAGTCAGAGACGATACCAATGCTGCCACCAAGATCTAAAGGATATTCTAAAAATCGGGGCTTTTATATACCCAACTCGGTTTCACGACGCAACTCAACATAATATATAAATCAGGTTCTCCTTTATTGCAATTTTCAAAGAGAACGAGTGTCATTTTATTCAAAGAAAACGTAAGTTTCACATCGGATCCTAAATTATCAAATGGTCAACTTTCCCTCAAAGTTCTTATCAAACAAAGGTTACTAACTCTGATACATGTAATCTTATCTTTATTTTTTCTTTTGTTGCTTTTTGTTATTCGTCTCTTATTATTTTTCTTATTCTATTAGCTTAATATAAACATGTTAACAATGTTATATAGTCTTTATTTCTGACATTACATATTGTTTAGTCAACGGAGCATATTTTCTAATAGTTAGAAAGTGTTTTTGTTGTAATAGCAATGAAATAAGAAAAAATCACCTTATCTGGGGTTTTGTTTTCATATGCATCATTGTTAGAATTGCGTGCGTGCGTTTTCAGATATCTAAATATTCGATTAACTCTTAAGAAAGTGTATTCTTGCCAAAGCATATTTGAAAACAAATATAGAAAACAATAAATATATACCAAAGATAAGATAAAAAAAAAAAATAAAATAAAACAACGAATTAGAAAGAAAATGTAAAAGCAAGTATTCTAGTTAAGCATTCTACTTTATATCTTTATTTTTAGTTTTAACTTTTCTCCTTTGTGCTCCAATTCAATATCCTCGTTGTTTGTCCACTTCATTTACACTCGTCTATGTATGTGTTCCTTCTCCCCCCTTACCTCTATTCTCCTTCTTCTCTGTCTCTTCTCTCTTACTTTCTCTCTTTATCCGTCTTTATCTCGCAGATTTCCTTCTTTCACAACATTCTCCAGTGATTTCTCACCTTTTCATTAATCTGTTCTTCCTCTCTCTTCTTAATATCTTTACTTATAGAATATATGCACCAATACAATTATGGTTCCAGTTCGTCGTATTTTGAAAATGAAATGTGCTTTAAGATTTAAGAGTATATTTTGATCTGAAAATGCAAATTGAATGAGTGATTTTACGTGGATTATTCACTTAAATTGAATCGTGAAGATATCCCTTTTTCCTTTCGTAATTTATGTTATTCTTTTGATATTTCGTCTTGTCTACATTTTTTTATTTATAAATATACGCATATCTTGTGTAAAAAGAGATTTTTTTTTCTTAAATATATAAATTTGCTTTCTTTTTTGTCTGAATGAAAAAAAAGTACGACAAAGTCGTACATAACAGGAGTCTCCTCTTCACGTAAAATGCTAGTCATCACTGATAAAATTTATACATCTCTATAAGGCTGATGAAACATACTAATTTTTTCACAAAATATACCCGTAAAACCTTGCGCCTGCAATTACGGTGATATGTAAATTATATATATATATATATATATATGTATATGTATATATATATATGTATATGTATATATATGTATATATATGTATATATATGTATATGTATATATATGTATATATATGTATATATATATATATATATATATATATATATATATATAT
This sequence comes from Penaeus monodon, assembly GCF_015228065.2. Lineage (NCBI taxonomy): Eukaryota > Metazoa > Arthropoda > Malacostraca > Decapoda > Penaeidae > Penaeus > Penaeus monodon. The sequence continues at coordinate 51,881,083 of NC_051392.1, forward strand.
ATGTGTGTGTGTGTGTGTGTGTGTGTGTGTGTATGTGTGTATGTATGTATGTATGTGTGTTTGTGTATCACTGAATGAAGTTCATTCTATACCAAAGGCGAATACTCAAAGGCCACGTCTGCATCGCAATCTCTCCTGCAATCTCAATGAGGTTTCCCTAAGCGTTGATTTTCCGTCTACGGGGAAAAAAAATGTAGAAGAGGATAATTCGATAATAACTATAAAAGTAAAGTGATAATAATAAAAAAATTATGATGTTATAAAGGATCTCTCGCTTTGTAAGTTATTAATTCTAAAGGTCACAACGAAATCAAAATAGACCGTTTTTAGAGAGCGATTTTACGACGGATACAGAGGAGAATATGAACACCAGAAATATCCATTACTACACATTAAAGCACAACTAGAAATAACAAATCTCAAAGTCTCTAATAAAATCTGAATCCCTAAAAAGAAAGAAAAATTTAAAAGAAACTTTGTTTTGTCAGCCACTGAGGGTCCGTTGTTGGACGTAGGCCTTCCCCAACTGTCTCCATTCTGCTTGGTTTCAGTTTGGGGAGTTTGGGCCTTACCCCACCGCGCTGGCCCAGTGCGAGTTGGCGGGGTTTATAATGATAAACATATTTGTATATCATTAGACAAAGTGACAGGTGAGGCCAACAGCTGGCCTTGGCTGCCCAGGAGCGCCGTATCTAAATCTAAGAAACTTTCTCCTGCATAATTCTAAACAGATAGTTATAATAATGACAAACAACAACAATAATAATAATGATAATAATAATGATAATAATAATAATAATAATGATGATGATAATAATAATAATAATAATAATAATAATAATAATAATAATAATAATAATAATAATAATAAAACAACTTTTAAAAAATCACGCTGACAGAGGAACTGCCCGGACCAACACTGAATCCTTTCTTCAGGATTCAGAAAGGCAGCAACAGGCCACTAGGTTAAAGTACAACCGCTACGCTAGCTCTGGTTGGCCGACTCGGTAGTTGTTTTGCTGCACATATTTAGAAAATTTAGAAATTTGTTATTCGAAAATTTAAAGTGAAAGTTGTTGAAATCAGTGTATTCCAAGAAATTTAGGTGATTTATCTTCGATTGCATTTCTCCAGAATTTTTTATAATAAAAAAAAAAAACAATGGAGTCGGAACCATAATTGTATTAATGTATATATTCTATAATTAAAAGAAGAGAGAAAATATTAAGGAAAAAGTAAGAAATCACTGGAGAATGTTGTTATTGTTGTTAATAATGTTTATATTGTTAATGTTATTTTGTTAATAACATTAAAATTAAAATGTTCATATGAATTACCAAGGAAATTATATAAGTAACAAAAGCTCATTTTCAGATTCGTAGAAATCTTCAATACACGGCGTAGATAATGGAGTAACTACACGTCTCCTCAGCTCTTCATTTCTCTCTATTCATTCTTTTACATTTATATAATTAATTGAAATGTATATAATGTTTGCAAAACTAAATTGTTTCATTTTCATTTAGCTTTTGACAATCACGACAGTTGTTAAAATTGCACTTGTCTGCATATTAATTATACATCAGATCAGCCGTAGACGTATATTTTTTTTCAATGATTAGCATTTTTTTTTCTTACGTGAAGAGGAGAGAGCCCTGTTATGTACGACTTTGTCATACTCTTTTCATTCAGACAAAAAGAAAGCATATATATATATATATATATATATATATATATATATATATATATATATATATATATATATATATATAACATTTACTTCTTTTACACAAGATATGCGTATATTTATAAATAAATAAAAATGTAGACAAGACGAAATATCAAAAGCATGAACATAAATTACGAAAAGAAAATGGGAAATTCAATATAAGTGAATAATCACACGTAAAAACCATGAATGCAATTTGCATTTTCACGATCAAAATATACTCTTAAATCTTAAAGCACATTTCATTTTCAATATACGACGAACTGGAACCACAATTGTATTAGTGTATATATTCTATAAGTAAAAGATATTAAGAAGAGAGAGGAAGAAAAGATTAATGAAAAGGTGAGAAATCACTGGAGAATGTTGTGAAAGAAGGAAATCTGCGAGATAAAG
>NC_051392.1:51888207-51899855 GCF_015228065.2 Penaeus monodon
GAATACACAGAAATACACTTTAATTTTTTACTGATATCGATATACAGGCAAAAACAGCTACCAGTCAAACACGAGCAAATTTTAAGAAACACCTGTTATCTTTTCCCGAATCCATTGAAGTTACTCTGGTCTGGTTTCCTGGGTCCTTCAACGTACAAGTCAGAGACGATACCATGCTGCCACCAAGATCTAAAGTATATTCTAAAAATGGGGGCTTTTATATACCCAACTCGGTTTCCACGACGCAACTCAACATAATATATAAATCAAGTTCTCCTTTATTGAAATTTTTCAAAGAGAACGAGTGTCATTTTATTCAAAGAAAACGTAAGTTTCACATCGGATCCTAAATTATCAAATGGTCAACTTTACCTCAATGTTCATATCAAACAAGGGTATCTAACTGTGATACATGTAATTTTATCTTTATTTTTTCTTTTGTTGTTTTTTAGTTATTCGTCTCTTGTTATTTTTTCTTATTCTATTAGTTTAAATATAAACATGTTAACAATGTTATAGTCTTTATTTCTGACATTACATATTGTTTAGTCAACGGAGCATATTTTCTAATATTTTAGAAAGTGTTTTTGTTGAATAGTAATGAAATAAGAAAAAATCACCTTATCTGGGGTTCTGTTTTCATATGTATCATTGTTAGAATTGCGTGCGTGCGTGTTTTCAGATATCTAAATATTCGATTAAACTCTTAAGAAAGTGTTTTTTCTTGCCAAAGCATATTTGAAAACAAATATAGAAAACAAAAATATATACCAAAGATAAGAGAAATAAAAAAAATAAACAACGAATTGGGAAAAGGAAATGTAAAAGAAAAGTATTCTAGTTAAGCATTCTATTTTTATATCTTTATTTTTAGTTTTCCCTTTTTTCTCCTTTGTGCTCCAATTCAAATACCCTCGTTTTTTTGTCCACTTCATTTACACTCGTCTATGTTGTGTTCCTTCTCCCCCCTTACCTCTATTCTCCTTCTTCTGTCTCTTCTTCTCTCTTTATACGTCTTTATCTCGCAGATTTCCTTCTTTCACAACATTTTCCAGTGATTTCTCACCTTTTCTTTAATCTTTTCTTCCTCTCTTTTCTTAATATTTTTTACTTATAGAATATAGCACCAATACAGTTATGGTTCCAGTTCGTCGTATTTTGAAACTGAAATGTGCTTTAAGAGTTAAGAGTATTTTTTGATCTGAAAATGCAAACTGAATGAGTGATTTTTACGTGCGATTATTCACTTAAATTGAATCGTGAAGATATCCCTTTTCCTTTCGTAATTTATGTTCATGCTTTTGATATTTCGTCTTGTCTACATTTTTATTTATTTATAAATATACGCATATCTTGTGTAAAAGAAGAAAAATGTTATATATAAAAATATATATATAATATATATATATATATTATATATATATGTATATATGTATATATATATGCTTTCTTTTTTGTCTGAGTGAAAAAGTACAACAAAGTCGTACATAACAGGGCTTTCTACTCTTCACGTAAAAAAAAATGCTAATCATTGAAAAAAAATATACGTCTACGGCTGATCTGATGTATAATTAATATGCAGACAAGTGCAATTTTAAACAACTGTCGTGATTGTCAAAAGCTAAATGAAAATGAAACAATTTAGTTTTTGCAAACATTATATACATTTCAATTAATTATATAAATGTAAAAGAATGAATAGAGAGAAATGAAGAGCTGAGGAGACGTGTATTACTCCATTATCTACGCCGTGTATTGAAGATTTCACGAATCTGAAAATGAGCTTTTTTTACTTATATAATTTCCTTGGGTTAATTCATAGAACTTTTAATTTAATGTTATTACAAAATAACATTAACAATATAACAATATTAACAACACTAACAACATTCTCCAGTTTTTTTCACTTTTTCATCAATCTTTTCTCCCTCTCTTCTTTTAGTTATAGAATATATAACATTAATACAATTATGGTCCCGACTCAAAATTTTTTTTTTTTTTTTATTGTAAAATTTCCGGAAAAATGCAATCGAAGATAAATCACCAAAATTTTCTTGGAATACACTGATTTCAACAACTTTCACTTTAATTTTCAAATAAAAATTTTCTAAATTTTCTAATATGTGCAGAAATACAGCTCCCGAGTCGGCCAACCAGAGTTAGCGTAGCGGTTGTACTTAACCGAGTGGCCTGTTCTGCCTTTCTGCATCCTGAAGAAGAAGGATTCAATTTTGGGGCCCGGGGCAGTTCCTCTGTCAGCGTGATTTTTTAAAGTTTTTTTATTATTATTATTATTATTATTATTTTTATTATTATTATTTTCATTATTATTATTATCATCATCATTTTTATTATTATTATTATCATTATTATTATAATTATCAATTATTATTATTGTTGTTGTTATCATAACTATCTGTTTAGAATTATGCAGGAGAAAGTTTCTTAGATTTAAAATACGCGCGCCCCTGGGCAGCCAAGGCCACTTTTGGCCTCACCTGTCACTTTGTCTAATGATAACAAAATATGTTTATCATTATAAACCCCGCCAACTCGCACTGGGCCAGCGCGGGGGGGTAAGGCCCAAACTCCCCAAACATAAAAACCAAGCAGAATGGGACATTTGGGGGAAGGCCTACGCCCCAACAACGGACCCTCAGTGGCTGACAAAACAAAGTTTTTTAAACTTTCTTTCTTTTTAGGGATTCAGTTTTTAAATAGAGACTTTGAGATTTGTTATTCTAGTTGTGCTTTAATATGCAGTAAGGGATTTTTTTTTCTGGTGTTCATATTCTCCTCTGTATCCGTCGTAAAATCGCTCTCTAAAAAACGGTTATTTTGATTTTTTGTTGTGACCCTTTTTGAATTAATAACTTCACAAAAGCGAGAGATCCTTTATAAAATCATTATTTTTTTTATTATCACTTTACTTTTATAGTTATTATCGAATTATCCCCTTCTACATTTTTTCCCCGTAGACGGAAAAAACAACGCTTAGGGAAACCTCATTGAGATTGCAGGAGAGATTGCGATGCAGACGTGGCCTTTGAGTATTCGCCTTTGGTATAGAATGAACTTCATTCAGTGATACACAAACACACATACATACATACATACACACATACACACACACACACCCCACACACACACACACATATATTTTATATATATATATATATATATATATATATAATATTTTATATATATATACATATATATACAAAATATACAATATACATATATATACATATATATACATATATATACATATACATATATATAATACATATACATATATATATATACATAATTATATAAATTTACATATCACCGTAATTGCAGGCGCAAGGTTTTACGGGTATATTTTGTGAAAAAATTAGTATGTTTCATCAGCTTATAGAGATGTATAAATTTTATCAGATGACTAGCATTTACGTGAAGAGGAGACCCTGTTATGTACGACTTTTTCATACTTTTTTCATTCAGACAAAAAAGAAAGCAAATTTATATATTTAAGAAAAAAAAATCTCTTTTTACACAAGATATGCGTATATTTATAAATAAAAAAATGTAGACAAGACGAAATATCAAAAGTAATAACATAAATTACGAAAGGAAAAAGGGATATCTTCACGATTCAATTTAAATGAATAATCACGTAAAAATCACTCATTCAGTTTGCATTTTTCCCGATCAAAATATACTCTTAACTCTTAAAGCACATTTTAGTTTCAAATACGACGAACTGGAAAACCCTAACTGTATTGGTGCATATATTCTATAAGTAAAAGATATTAAGAAGAAAAGAGGAAGAAAAGATTAATTTAAAGGTGAGAAATCACTGGAAAATGTTTTGAAAGAAGGAAATCTGCGAGATAAAGGACGTATAAAGAAAAAGAAGAGACAGAAGAAGGAGAATAGAGGTAAGGGGGAGAAGGAACACATTACATAGACGAGTGTAAATGAAGTGGACAAACAACGAGGATTTTGAAAATTGGAGCACAAAGGAGAAAGGTAAAAAATAAAAATAAAGATATAAAAGTAGAATGCTTAACTAGAATACTTGCTTTTTTCATTTTCTTTCCTAATTCGTTGTTTTATTTTATTTTTTTTTTTTTTTCTTATCTTTGGTATATATTTTTTGTTTTCTATATTTGTTTTCAAATATGCTTTGGCAAGAATAACACTTTCTTAAGAGTTAATCGAATATTTAGATATCTGAAAACGCACGCACGCAATTCTAAAAATGATGCATATGAAAGCAGAACCCCAGAAAGGTGATTTTTTCTTATTTCATTGCTATTACAACAAAAACACTTTCTAACTATTAGAAAATATGCTCCGTTGACTAAACAATATGTAATGTCAGAAATAAAGACTATATAACATGATTAACATGTTTATAATTAAGATAATAGAATAAGAAAATTAATAACAGGCGAATAACAAAAGAGCAACAGAAGAAAAAATAAAGATGAGATTACATTATCAGAGTTAGTAACCCTTTATTTGATAAGAACTTTGAGGGAAAGTTGACCATTTTTAAATATTTTAGGATCCGATGTAAAACTTACGTTTTCTTTGAATAAAATGACACTCGTTCTCTTTTAAAATTGCAATAAAGGAGAACCTGATTTATATATTATGTTGAGGTGCGTCGTGAAACCGAGTTGGGGATATAAAAGCCCCGATTTTTAGAATATACTTTTGATCTTGGTGGCAGCATTGGTATCGTCTCTGACTTGTAGTTGAAGGACCCAGGATCCAGACCAGAGTAACTTCACTGGCTTCGGGAAAAGTTAACAGGTGTTTTTTAACATTTGCTTGTGTTTGACTCGGTAGTTGTTTTGCTGTATATCGATATCAGTAAAAATTTAAAGTTATTTTGTGTATTCCAAGAAATTTATGTTATTTATACCTTACTTATTTCATCTTCGAACAAATAAGACAGTAATCCAGTTGCAATTATCTGCACATTTATAAAAAAAATATGCGAGTCGTCAGTATAGGAAGGTAAATTCTGAAAATCGTTTCTTTTTAAAAATTTATCTTTTTAGTTTAATTTTTTTGTTTTAATGATCATACGCACAGTCCTTATTTTAAATGACAACTAGTTTTTTTTTCTTTCTAGAGCTTTCTGAACAGAAGACTATATCGTATGGATCAGTAATTAAATGACCCCCGATTTTTTCTTAACAGAATCAGATTTTTTTTTCTGTAGCTGCAATACCTAAATTTTAATTAATATGGGTTCAGTACTATGTTGCTTTTTTTTATATATTGCTATAAATGCCGCCGTTCCGTCTGCAAATTCTGATATTATCGTCGCGAAATCTTCAATTGGTAACGAACGTTTTAAACCACTAAACGACCTAGTTGGAGAAAAAGCGGTCTTGACTTCTTCGCGACATTTCTCAAGATTTTGCCCTGCAGAACCGCCAAAGTATAAAAGTGGGCAAGAAAGCCGGCAAAAAGAGAGTTGTTCAACCATCGAACTGTGCATATCGTATGATCAGGAATTAAATGACACCGATTTTTCTTAACAGAAGCAGATTTTTTTTTTTTTTTTTTTTTTTCCTGTATGCTGCAATACCTAAATTTTAATTTAAATAGGGGTGCAGTATCTATATGTTGCTTGTTTATATTAATAGAGGCTATGTGCTAATTTCTATGTGATGAATGTTCTGCAAGTAAACGTTTTGCAGAAAAGCATAGAATAAAAGAAGGGAGAAAAAGGTGCGGAGCTGCTAATGTGATGTATGCAGGTTCAGTGTATCATTAATCGAAGTAAAGTTTGGCTGTGACTGCACTGATTTCCACGTTCCTATATTATATATATATATATTTTAATATATATATATATATATATATATATATATAATATATTGTGTTGTGTGTGTGGGGTGTGTGTGTGTGGGGTGTGTGTGTGTGTGTGTGTTTTGTGTGTGTCGCGTGTGTACACATAAATTAAATATCATATATTGAATATATATATAATATATATAAAATATATATATATATATATATATATATTATATATAAAGTGTGTGCCAAACACATAATATATATATATATATTATATATATATATATATATATATATATATATATATAATATTGCAAGTGATAAAAGAAATGGAAATTTTTTATAACTCTCTCCAAGATACTTTAGACACAATCCCTAACAGAGATGTAAAAGTATCATGGGAGACCTCAACGCCAAAGTAGGAAAAAAATTATCTAAAAATGACACCTGTGGAAAATTCGGTGTTGGAATATAAATGAAAGAGGTAAAGATTTTATTGAATTCTGTAGTACAAAAAATCTAGTTAATAGCCAATACATTGTTCCAACACCACCCAAGACACTTGTACACGTGGTTTTCACCAGAAAAAGAACACGCAACCAAATTGGGACTACATTGTGCTGAACCAAAAAATGGAAAAGTTGCATAAAAAATCCCAAGACAAGACCTGGTGCCGACTGCAACAGTGACCACCAACTACTAACTATCGACTTTAAAATAAGACTCAAAAAGATGGAGTGTCCAACACCACCTCTAAAGCTCGACTAAAAAACAATTACAGAATTGCTAACAATTACAGAATTAGTGTCAAACAAATTTGAAATAATCAATGTGAAGATAATAAAACACCAAATGAGTTGTGGGAAAAAGGGAAAAGAACTGCTGAGCGCTGCTTAAGAAATTTATCGCCCAAAAAGAAAAGACAAATTCCCCCTGGATATCTGAAAAAACACAAAGTGAAATTGAAACAAGAAGATGCCAAAAATCAAAGGGTATCAATAATCCACATGAAAAAGAAATGTAACAAAAAACAAATACAAAAATTCAAAGATTATTGCGACAAGATAAGGAAAAATATTTAAATGAACATTGCCAGAGAATTAAAAAACTTTTTCCATCAATAAGACAACTAAAGAACTCTACCAAGGAGTACGAAACATCACACGAAAATTTTAAACCTAAAATGGACACTATCAAAACTGAAGATGGACTTGTTTGATGTGATGGAAAAGAAGTCAAAGATAGATGGAATCAATATTGTTCCAACCTACACAAAAAAAATAAAGACTAACAACATTAATTTAGACTCAATGACAACGAAGATGAACCACCCGCCACTGCAAAGACGAAGTTATAAAAGCCTTTAAAAGAAGTAAAGAATAACAAGAGCCCCAGAATAGATGAAAAAACAGCAGAACTAATTAAGAATGCTGGCGAAAGTGTTGAATACTTCTACAAACTCTGTACAAAAATATGGAATAAAGAAGATGGTCAGAAGACTGGGTAAAATCAAATCTTTACTCCCATACCTAAAAAAGTTGACGCACTCCAATGCAAAAATAACAGGACAATTGCATTAATAAGTCACAGCAGCAACATTTTGTTGAAAATTATTGCTGAAATAATGAAGTTGAAGTTAAGAGAGGAAATTGCAGACGAAAAAGCAGGTTTTCGCCTGAAAAAAAGGTACCCAGAAACCAGATTTAAATCTAAAATTGATCATAGAGAAAAACAGAGAACATCAAAAAGACCCATACCTGTGTTTCATCGATTATGTGAAAGCCTTTGTACTGTTGATCACGATATCCTCGGAATAACATGAACGATATGAAATTTCCAAAAAACATCATCCAACTAATAAAAGCCATGTATGACCCAAAAAAGCAGGTAAGAACCACTTATGGGTTAACAGAATGGTTCGAAGTCAAACAAGGAGTGCGACAGGGTTGCGTTTCTGGGCTCCGCACCTCTTTAATATATATTCTGGAACAAATTTTGGGGAGGTGCTCTAAGAATTTGAAGGAACTGTAGATGTTGGAGGATACAAAATATCAAATCTAAGGTACGCCGATGATATAGTTTTGATTGCCAGCAGTATCACTGAACTACAACAACTACTAGATAAAGTTAGAGAAGCAAGCGAAAAGGCTAGCTTTTTTCTTAATGCCAAGAAAACTAAGATCATGAAGATTCAAAGATAACTGGCAATGAACAATGATGACATGTTACAATCAATGGAATGATTGTGGAAAAAGTGAAAGAGTTCACTTATCTTGAAGCGTTTTAACTAATACATATGATGATTCACCGGAGATAAAAAGAAGAATTGCCATTGCCAAAAACGCCACAATTGCTCTTAATAACATCTGGAAAGACCGAAGCATTACCTTATGGACAAAGCTGAGGTTATTAAAAAATCATTAGTTTTCCCAATTGCATCATATGGTTCTGAGTGTTGGGTGCTGAAGTAGATAGACAAGAAAAAGATTTAATAGTTTTGAAATGTGGTGTTACAGACGAGTACTGGTATTAGCTGGACAGAGAAGAAGACGAATGATGAAATGCTGAGAAAAATAAATTGTAAAGACCGGCTGTTGGACATCTTGAACAGGAGGAAAATTTAAAATTTATTGGTCATGTGATGAGAAGTAAAAGTATTGAGAAAGACTTGCTGACAGGAATGGTGATAGGAACAGAGAAGAGGCTAACCGAAGGGCAAGACTGAGCGACAACATCAAAAATATTTGCGGGCTGTCGATGGTACAAGTGGAAAGAAAAGGGTAAGATTGAGTTTAGTGGCGAAGGATGGTGGAGAGGTCCACGGCTGCTCAAACTGAACATACCGTTTTGATGATGATATATATTATATATATATATTTTATATATATATATATATTGTCACGGAATTATAAAAAAAAGCCAAACCCGTCTACATAAGGTAAATCCAGAGAAAAACGCATTACGATATATATATTTTATAAATCAGAATATAATCAACACATTTACAAGATACAAAGTCATAAGAGTCCCAAGAAATAGATATAGCACACACAGAATAAAGTATAGAGTTTAAAAATATGACATACAAATTTCAACACTTCAGCAAGTGGCACGGAGAGCAAGGCACGGATCCTGTCGGCTTCTACAGTCTACATATTCAGCTTATATTCAAAATGCCACCGAGGGTTCCTTGACATAGGCTGAATCTGAACGTGCAGTCAGGTCAGGTCAAGTGATCATTTTATCAATATTTATATACTTTTACAGACACACACAGAGATATATAGATAGATAGATAGATAGATAGAAGATAGATAGATGATAGATAGATAGATAGATAGATAGATAAAATAGATAGATAGATATAAATATATATATATATATATATATATATATATATATATATATATATATATATACACACACAAAATCAACTTTATATAGGGACAGATCTACACATAAGTGTTATATATATAAATACATTTATATGTATACGAAACATAAATATTTATATGTACATAACATAAATATATGTAATTATACCTATAGTGTCCGGGGTATATCACTATAACCTTTTCGATAGTTTGGATCCTTTTCATCTCAAGGAATAATGTAAAACACCAGTTTTTTCATATGAAATTACATTCACAAGTTATACACACTTACTTCACACAAAACAAAATAATAAGTGAAGGATAGCTTTAGGTTGTCAAAGAAGTTCGTCTGGTTTTAGGTGAAATAATTTGTTCCTCGTAGCACAGGTAATAAACGGCACACACAAGTAAAAGGTAGTCTTATTTCTCAATCCCTTCAAATTCGGTCACGAAAGAAACAGCAACAATACAAAGGGGGTGTAAATACAACAAACTAGACATCGGTTCGAATCTCCGCACCCGACCTCGGATATTTGGTTCGGTACTGGATTTACTCATTCCCCGCACATTTCACTTTTCGTACAACACGCACGAACAACCATTTTTTAAATACAGAAAGTGAAACCAACACCAAAACCTTGTACATATATATATATATATATAATATATATATATATAAAATATATATATAAAATATATATATATATATATATATATATATATATATATATAAATATGAATTTGGGTATGTGTGTGTATGTATATATGTATATATATATATATATATATAATATTATATATATATATATATATATATATAATATAATACACACACACACACACACACACACACACACACACACCCACACACATATATATTATATATATATATATATATATATATATATATATATATATATATACATATACATTTTGTATGTATGTGTGTGTATGTGTGCGTGTGCGTGCGTCTGTACATATATAGCATATATGCATGTATGTACGTAATATTATAATGGTGAGAATTACAGTTATAACAAAATGTCCATGATAATAACTATCATAATAAACAGAATAGTAACAATAATAATGATAATTATTATTTTAAAAAACAATGATATAATAGTAGTAATAATAATGATAATCATAACAATAATAATTATAACAATAACGATAATGAAAAAAAATGATAATATCAGTTATAAAAATTATTATTTTTATCATAATAACAATAGCAATGATAATGATAATAATAATAACAGTGATATATATAATAATGATGATAGTAATAATAGTAATAATAATAATAATAATAATAATAATAATAATAATAATAATAAAAATAATAATAATAATAATAATAATAATAATAATAATAATGGGACGGTAATCTTAATAATGATCATGATCACCATATTATCCAGTTTACTGTTTTTATAATGATTACTATCAATCTATTTTTGTTATTATTGTTTTTTGTTATATTTATCACATTACCATTATTATCATTAATTAATAACCATAATGATCATACTTGCATATATGTAAGTCAATAAATGAATGTGTGTGTGTGTGTGTGTGGGTGTGTGTGTGGGTGTGTGTTGGTTGGGTGTGTGTGTGTGTGTGTGTGTGTGGTTGTGTGTGTGGGGGTTTTGTGTGTGTGTGTGTGTGTGTGGTGTGTGTGTGTGTGTGTGAGAGAGAGTGAGTGAGTGAGTGAGTGAGTGTGTCTATATATACATATAAAACAGAAAAACATAATATCATTAGGAAAACGATGCAGTTGTTGTGAAACCTTTTCTTCGAATGACTGAATGATTATCCATGAATTGAATGAAATTGATTCACTTGCTGCAAAAGCAGCCTGAAAACACATCACTTATTTATATAATAAAGCTAAAGTCTGATGAATACATTACAGTACAAAATGCATAGTGTGTAATCTGATTGATTTATGAATGAATAGTCTGATTATGACAACGATGGTGTACCAGAGAAGTAACAGTAGTACGTGCATTTTGGAAGAAGACAAAATACATATCAAAATCTGAGATGAAATAGCAACAAGCAGTTCATGTGGATCATTTATTACACATTAGAAAATTCCATCACATGGATATCATCTCTTCATTTGAGAATGCAAACTTTAACACCGAGTCTCAGTTTCTAAATATATACAGATAAATGAAACAAAATTAAATGTATCAACACTCAAAAAGTTAGGATTTGAAAACTCGAACATTAAACCATGAAAAAGGCAATGATTAAGAGCGTAATATTAAAGTTGCACTTAAAATCAAATTTACATAAAAATATTGAATCTCCAAACATTTATATGATGTATGTATTGACCTGTCTTAGGTAAAGTTCCAATCTCGAAGTTTTCGCACGACGGGGGAAATCTGCAGCACCCACAGGAATTCCGCACTTCGAGTAGCTGACCAGAGCACGCCGATGAAAAGGCCGAGGAAC
>NC_051392.1:51902455-51908022 GCF_015228065.2 Penaeus monodon
TAGTTGTCATTTCAAATAAGGACTACGCAATTTAACCATTATAACAAAAAAATTAATTAAAATGAAAGTATGAAGATATTAAAGAAACGATTTTCAGAATTTACCTTCCTATACTGACGACTCGCATATTTTTATTATTAAATGTGCAGATAAATGCAACTAGATTACTGTCTTATTTGTTCGAAGTAAGTAATAAGTAAGGGATAAATAACATAATTTTTTTGGAATAAACAGAAATACACTTTATTTTTTTACTGATGTCGATATACAGCAAAACAGCTACCGAGTCATACACGAGCAAGTGTTAAGAAACACCTGTTAACTTTTCCCGAAGCCAGTGAAGTTACTCTGGTCTGGATCCTGGGTCCTTCAACGTACAAGTCAGAGACGATACCGATGCTGCTACCATGATCTAAAGGAAATTCTAAAAATCGGGGCTTTTATATACCCAACTCGGTTTCACGACGCAACTCAACATAATATATAAATCAAGTTCTCCTTTATTGCAATTTTCAAAGAGAACGAGTGTCATTTTATTCAAAGAAAACGTAAGTTTCACATCGGATCCTAAATTATCAAATGGTCAACTTTCCCTCAAAGTTCTTATCAAACAAAGGGTTACTAACTCTGTTACAGGTAATCTTATCTTTATTTTTTCCTTTGTTGCTTTTTTGTTATTCGTCTCTTATTATTTTCTTATTCTATTAGCTTGATATAAACATGTTAACCATGTTCTATAGTCTTTATTTCTGACATTACATATTGTTTAGTCAACGGAGCATATTTTCTAATAGTTAGAAAGTGTTTTTGTTGTAATAGTAATGAAATAAGAAAAAATCACCTTATCTGGGGTTCTGCTTTCATATGTATCATTGTTAGAATTGCGTGCGTGCGTGTTTTCAGATATCTAAATATTCGATTAACTCTTAACAAAGTGTTATTCTTGCCAAAGCTATTTGAAAACAAATATAGAAAACAATAGATATATACCAAAAATAAGAGAAAGAAAAAATAAAACAACAAATTAGGAAAGAAAATGTAAGAGCAAGTATTCTATTTAAAGCATTCTACTTTTATATCTTTCATTTTAATTTTACCTTTTCTCTCTCCTTTGTGCTCCAATTCAAATACCCTCGTTGTTTGTCCACTTCATTTACAGTCGTCTATGTTATGTGTTCCTTCTTCCCCCTTACCTCTATTCTCCTTCTTCTCTGTCTCTTCTTCTCTCTTTATCCGTCTTTATCTCGCAGATTTCCTTCTTTCACAACATTCTCCAGTGATTTCTCACCTTTTCATTAATCTTTTTTTTCCTCTCTCTTCTTTATAACTTTTAGATAAAGAATATATACACTAATACAATTGTGGTTCCAGTTCGTCGTATATTGAAAATGAAATGTGCTTAAGAGTTAAGAGTATATTTTGATCTGAAAATGAAAAACTGAATGAGTGATTTTTACGTGTGATTATTCACTTATATTGAATTTCCCATTTTCTTTTCGTAATTTATGTTCATGCTTTTGATATTTCGTCTTGTCTACATTTTTTATTTATAAATATACGCATATCTTGTGTAAAAGAAGTAAATGTTATATATATATATATATATATATATATATGTATATATGTATATATGTATATATGTATATATATATGCTTTCTTTTTTGTCTGAGTGAAAAAGTACAACAAAGTCGTACATAACAGGGCTTTCTACTCTTCACGTAAAAAAATGCTAATCATTGAAAAAAATTATACGTCTATGGCTGATGTGATGTATAATTAATATGCAGACAAGTGCAATTTTAACAACTATGTCGTGATTGTCAAAGCTAAATGAAATGAAACAATTTAGTTTTGCAAACATTATATACATTCAATGAATTATATAAACGTAAAAGAATGAATAGAGAGAAATGAATAGCCGAGGAGACGTATAGTTACTCCATTATCTACGCCATTTATTGAAGATTTCTACGAATCTGAAAATGAGCTATTGTTACTTATATACTTTCCTTGGTAATACATATGAACATTTTAATTTTAATATTATTAACAAAATAACATTAAGAATATATAACATTAATACAATTATGGGCCCGACTCACAATTTTTTTTTTTTTTTAGTAAAATTTCCGGACAAAAGCAATCGAAGATAAATCACCTAAATTTCTTGGAATCACTGATTTCAACAACTTTCACTTTAATTTTCAAATAATAATTTTCTAAATTTTCTAAATATGTGCAGCAATACAGCTACCGAGTCGGCCAACCAGAGTTAGCGTAGCGGTTGTACTTAACCGAGTGCCTGTTGCTGCCTTTCTGCATCCTGAAGAAGAAGGATTCAATGTTGGCCCTGCAGTTCCTCTGTCAGCGTGATTTTTTTAAAGTTTTATTATTTATTATTATTATTATTATTATTAATATTATTATTATTATTATTATTATTATCATCATCATTATCATTATTATTTATCATTATTATTATCATTATTATTATTGTTGTTGTTGTCATTATTATAACTATCTGTTTAGAATTATGCAGGAGAAAGTTTCTTAGATTTAGATACGGCGCTCCTGGGCAGCCAAGGCCAGCTGTTGGCCTCACCTGTCACTTTGTCTAATGATATACAAATATGTTTATCATTATAAACCCCGCCAACTCGCACTGGGCCAGCGCGGTGGGGTAAGGCCCAAACTCCCCAAACATGAAACCAAGCAGAATGGAGACAGTTGGGGAAGGCCTACGTCCAACAACGGACCCTCAGTGGCTGACAAAACAAAGTTTCTTTTAAACTTTTCTTTCTTTTTAGGGATTCAGATTTTAATAGAGACTTTGAGATTTGTTATTTCTAGTTGTGCTTTAATATGCAGTAATGGATATTTCTGGTGTTCATATTCTCCTCTGTATCCGTCGTAAAATCGCTCTCTAAAAAACGGTCTATTTTGATTTCGTTGTGACCTTTTAGAATTAATAACTTCACAAAGCGAGAGATCCTTTATAAAATCATTATTTTTTTTTATTATCACTTTACTTTTATAGTTATTATCGAATTATCCTCTTCTACATTTTTTCCCCGTAGACGGAAAATCAACGCTTAGGGAAACCTCATTGAGATTGCAGGAGAGATTGCGATGCAGACGTGGCCTTTGAGTATTCGCCTTTGGTATAGAATGAACTTCATTCAGTGATACACAAACACACATACATACATACATACACACATACACACACACACACACACACACACACACACATATATATATATATATATATATATATATATATATATATATATATATACATATATATACATATATATACATATACATATATATACATATATATACATATATATACATATACATATATATATATACATATACATATATATATATACATATATATATAAAATTTACATATCACCGTATTTGCAGGCGCATAAGACAAGGTTTTACAAGTATATTTTGTGAAAACATTAGTATGTTTCATCACCCTGATAACGACGTATATTTTTTTCATTGACGACTAGCATTTTACGTGAAGAGGAGACCCCTGTTATGTACTACTTTGTCGTACTTTTTTTTCATTCAGACAAAAAAGAAAGCAAATTTATATATTTAAGAAAAAAAAATCTCTTTTTACACAAGATATGCGTATATTTATAAATAAAAAAATGTAGACAAGACGAAATATCAAAAGTAATAACATAAATTACGAAAGGAAAAAGGGATATCTTCACGATTCAATTTAAGTGAATAATCCCACGTAAAATCACTCATTCAATTTGTATTTTCACAATCAAATATACTCTTAAATCTTAAAGCACATTTCAGTTTCAAAATACGACGAACTGGAACCATAACTGTATTGGTGCATATATTCTATAAGTAAAAGATATTAAGAAGAGAGAGGAAGAACAGATTAATGAAAAGGTGAGAAATCACTGGAGAATGTTGTGAAAGAAGGAAATCTGCGAGATAAAGACGTATAAAGAGAGAAGAAGAGACAGAAGAAGGAGAATAGAGGTAAGGGGGAAGAAGGAACACATAACATATAACGACTGTAAATGAAGTGGACAAACAACGAGGATATTTGAATTGGAGCACAAAGGAGAAAAGGTAAAATTAAAAATAAAGATATAAAGTAGAATGCTTAACTAGAATACTTGCTTTTACATTTCTTTCCTAATTCGTTGTTTATTTTATTTTTTTTTTTTATCTTATCTTTGGTATATATTTATTGTTTTCTATATTTGTTTTCAAATATGCTTTGGGAAGAATAACACTTTGTTAAGAGTTAATCGAATATTTAGGTATCTGAAAACACGCACGCACGCAATTCTAACAATGATGCATATGAAAGCAGAACCCCAGATAAGGTGATTTTTTCTTATTTCATTGCTATTACAACAAAAACACTCTAAATATTACAAAATATGCTCAATTGACTAAACAATATGTAATGTCAGAAATAAAGACTATAGAACATGGTTAACATGTTTATATCAAGCTAATAGAATAAGAAAATAATAAGAGACGAATAACAAAAAAGCAACAAAGGAAAAAATAAAGATAAGATTACGTGTTAGTTTGTAACCCTTGTTTGATAAGAACTTTGAGGAAAGTTGACCATTTGATAATTTAGGATCCGATGTGAAACTTACGTTTCTTTGAATAAAATGACACTCGTTCTCTTTGAAAATTGCAATAAAGGAGACCTGATTTATATATTATGTTGAGTTGCGTCGTGAAACCGAGTTGGGTATATAAAAGCCCCGATTTTAGAATATACTTTAGATCTTGGTGGCAGCATTGGTATCGTCTCTGACTTTGTACGTTGAAGGACCCAGGATCCAGACCAGAGTAACTTCACTGGCTTCGGGAAAAGTTAACAGGTGTTTTTTAACATTTGCTTGTGTTTGACTCGGTAGTGTGTTTTGCTGTATATCGATATCAGTAAAAATTTAAAGTGTATTTCTGTGTATTCCAAGAAATTTATGTTATTTATAACCTACTTATTTCATCTTCGAACAAATAAGACAGTAATCCAGTTGCATTATCTGCACATTTATATAATAAAAATATGCGAGTCGTCAGTATAGGAAGGTAAATTCTGAAAATCGTTTCTTTATTAAATTCATCTTTTTAGTTTAATTTTTTTGTTATAATGATCATACGCACAGTCCTTATTTGAAATGACAACTAGTTTTTATTTCTTTCTAGAGCTTTCTGAACAGAAGACTATATCGTATGGATCAGTAATTAAATGACACCGATTTTTCTTAACAGAATCAGATTTTTTTTTCTGTATGCTGCAATACCTAAATTTTAATTAATATGGTTCAGTATCTATGTTGCTTGTTTATATATTGCTATAAATGCCGCCGTTCCGTTGAAATTCTGATATTATCGTCGCGAAATCTTCAATGGATAACGAATTAACACTAAACGACTAGTTGGAGAACAAGCGGTCTTGATTCTTCCGGAATTTCTAAGATGGCCCTGCAGAACCCCCAAGTATAAAAATGGAAAAAAGCCGGGAAAAAAAAGGGGTTTTTCAGCCACGAAC
>NC_051392.1:51908122-51918122 GCF_015228065.2 Penaeus monodon
GGGGTTTTATATCCCCATTCAGACACCATGTGATAGCACGCCTCTGCCTAGCCAGCCTTGTGTTGGGGCAGAGAACGAGGCGTCGGCGTAACATATATATATATACTATATATGTATATATATAAAATATATATACTATATATATATATAGATATATATACTATATATATATAGATATATATATATACTATATACATAAATATATATATACTACATATATATGAATATATATATATAATATATATAGATAGATATATATACATATATATATATATATCTATATATATTATATATATATATATATGTATATTTTATATATATTGTATATTAATATAGATATATATATATATATATAACTAGACTTTATAAATATATTACTATATATATACTATAAATATATAATATATATATATATAAAACACACACATATATATATATATATATAAAATAAAATATATATATATATTTATATATAGTATATATATGCTATATATATATATATATCTATATATATATATATATAATATATATATATATATATATATATATATAATATATATATATACTATATATACAATTTATACTGTGTGTATGTGTGTGTGTGTGTGTGTGTGTGTGTATATATATATATATATATATATATATATATATATATATATATATATATATATATATTTTATATATATATATATATATGTATATATATATATATATATATATATATAATATATATATATATATATATATATATACACGTATGTGTGGGGTGTGTGTGTGTGCGTGTGTTGTGTGTGTGTAAACATAAATACTATATATATGAATATATATAAAAATAAAAACTATATATATATATATATATATATATATATATATATATATATATATATTATATATAACGATATATATATTTTTATATATACGACTATATATATATATATATATATATATTATATGATTTTAAAATATATAACTATAAATATAAACATATATACCATTGATATATAAAATATAATACATATATGCAAATATATATATATATTATTATATAAAATAATATATATATATATATATATATGATATATATACATACACACACACACACACACACACACACACACACACACACACACACACACACAAGATAGATATATATATATATATATATATATATATATATATATATATATAATAATATAGGAACGTGGAAATCAATGCAGTCATAGCCAAACCTTTACTTCGATTAATGAATACAACTGAACCTCCATACATCACATAGCAGCTCTGCACCTTTTTCTCCCTTCTTTTATTCTATGCTTTTCTGCAAAACTTTTACTTGCAGAACATTCCATCACATAGAAATTAGCACATAGCCTCTATTCATATATAAACAAGCAACATATAGATACTGAACCCATATTAATTTAAAAATTTAGGTATTGCAGCATACAGAAAACATTTTAATCTGATTCTGTTTAAAAAAAATCGGTGTCATTTAATTCCTGATCCATACGATATAGTCTTCTGTTCAGAAAGCTCTAGAAAGAAATAAAAACTAGTTATCATTTCAAATAAGGACTACGCGTATATTCATCACAACAAAAATTCCATATTCAAAAATGCACTATACACAGAAAGGATATTCAGGATTTTTGTTTCTATACTGATGACTCGCATATTTTTATTATATAAATGTGCAGATAAATGCAATTGGAATACTGTCTGATTTGTTCGAAGATGAAATAAGTAAGAATAAATAACATAAATTTCTTGGAATACACAGAAATACACTTAATTTTTTACTGATATCGATATACCGAAACAGCTACCGAGTCAAACACGAGCAAGTGTTAAGAAACACCTGTTAACTTATCCCGAATCCAGTGAAGTTACTCTGGTCTGGATCCTGGGTCCTTCAACGTACAAGTCAGAGACGATACCAATGCTGCCACCAAGATCTAAAGTATATTCTAAAAATCGGGGCTTTTATATACCCAACTCGGTTTCACGATTACTTCGATTAATGATACAACTGAACCTGCATACATCACATTAGCAGCTCCGCACCTTTTTCTCCTTTCTTTTATTCTATGCTTTTCTGCAAAACGTTTAAGTCTGAACATTCATCACATAGAAATTAGCACATAGCCTCTATTAATATATAAACAAGCAACATATAGATACTGAACCCATATTAATTAAAATTTAGGTATTGCAGCATACAGAAAACATTTTAATCTGATTCTGTTAAGAAAAATCGGTGTCATTTAATTACTGATCCATACGATATAGTCTTCTGTTCAGAAAGCTCTAGAAAGAAATAAAAACTAGTTGTCATTTCAAATAAGGACTACGCATTTAACCATTATAACAAAAAAATTAATTAAAATGAAAGTATGAAGATATTAAAGAAACGATTTTCAGAATTTACCTTCCTATACTGACGACTCGCATATTTTTATTATATAAATGTGCAGATAAATGCAACTAGATTACTGTCTTATTTGTTCGAAGTAAGTAATAAGTAAGGGATAAATAACATAATTTTTTTGGAATACACAGAAATACACTTTAATTTTTTACTGATATCGATATACAGCAAAACAGCTACCGAGTCAAACACGAGCAAATGTTAAGAAACACCTGTTATCTTTTTCCCGAATCCAGTGAAGTTACTCTGGTCTGGATCCTGGGTCCTTCAACGTACAAGTCAGAGACGATACCAATGCTGCCACCAAGATCTAAAGGATATTCTAAAAATGGGGGCTTTTATATACCCAACTCGGTTTCACGACGCAACTCAACATAATATATAAATCAAGTTCTCCTTTATTGCAATTTTCAAAGAGAACGAGTGTCATTTTATTCAAAGAAAACGTAAGTTTCACATCGGATCCTAAATTATCAAATGGTCAACTTTCCCTCAAAGTTCTTATCAAACAAGGGTTACAAACTAACACGTAATCTTATCTTTATTTTTTCCTTTGTTGCTTTTTTGTTATTCGTCTCTTGTTTATTTTTTCTTTTCTATTAGCTTAATATAAACATGTTAACAATGTTATAGTCTTTATTTCTGACATTACATATTGTTTAGTCAATTGAGCATATTTTGTAATATTTAGAAAGTGTTTTTGTTGTAATAGTAATGAAATAAAAAAATCACCTTATCTGGGGTTTTGTTTTCATATGCATCATTGTTAGAATTGCGTGAGTGCGTGTTTTCAGATACCTAAATATTCTATTAACTCTTAACAAAGTGTTATTCTTGCCAAACTATATTTCAAAAAAATATAGAAAACAATAGATATATACCAAAAATAAGAGAAAGAAAAAATAAAACAACAAATTAGGAAAGAAAATGTAAGAGCAAGTATTCTACTCTTATATCTTTCATTTTAATTTTACCTTTTCTCTCTCCTTTGTGCTCCAATTCAAATATCCTCGTTGTTTGTCCACTTCATTTACACTCGTCTATGTATGTGTTCCTTCTCCCCCTTACCTCTATTCTCCTTCTTCTCTGTCTCTTCTCTCTTACTTTCTCTCTTTATCCGTCTTTATCTCGCAGATTTCCTTCTTTCACAACATTCTCCAGTGATTTCTCACCTTTTCATTAATCTGTTCTTCCTCTCTCTTCTTAATATCTTTTACTTATAGAATATATGCACCAATACAGTTATGGTTCCAGTTCTTTCGTATTTTGAAACTGAAATGTGCTTTAAGAGTTAAGAGTATATTTTGATCTGAAAATGCAAACTGAATGAGTGATTTTACGTGCGATTATTCACTTAAATTGAATCGTGAGATATCCCTTTTTCCTTTCGTAATTTATGTTCATGCTTTTGATATTCGTCTTGTCTACATTTTATTTATTTATAAAATATACGCATATCTTGTGTAAAAGAAGTAAATGTTATATATATATATATATATATATATATATATATATATATATTATATATATATATATATATATATGCTTTCTTTTGTCTGAATGAAAGAGTATGACAAAGTCGTACATAACAGGGCTTTCTACTCTTCACGTAAAAAAATGCTAATCATTGAAAAAAATTATACGTCTATGGCTGATGTGATGTATAATTAATATGCAGACAAGTGCAATTTTAACAACTGTCGTGATTGTCAAAAGCTAAATGAAAATGAAACAATTTAGTTTTTGCAAACATTATATACATTTCAATTAATTATATAAACGTAAAAGAATGAATAGAGAGAAATGAATAGCCGAGGAGACGTATAGTTACTCCATTATCTACGCCATTTATTGAAGATTTCTACGAATCTGAAAATGAGCTATTGTTACTTATATACTTTCCTTGGTAATTCATATGAACATTTTAATTTTAATATTATTAACAAAATAACATTAACAATATAAACAATATTAACAACACTAACAACATTCTCCAGTTATTTTTCACTTTTTCATCAATCTTTTCTCCCTCTCTTCTTTTAGTTATAGAATATATAACATTAATACAATTATGGTCCCGACTCACAATTTTTTTTTTTTTTTATTGTAAAATTTCCGGACAAATGCAATCGAAGATAAATCACCTAAATTTCTTGGAATACACTGATTTCAACAACTTTCACTTTAATTTTCAAATAATAATTTTCTAAATTTTCTAAATATGTGCAGCAATACAGCTACCGAGTCGGCCAACCAGAGTTAGCGTAGCGGTTGTACTTAACCGAGTGGCCTGTTGCTGCCTTTCTGCATCCTGAAGAAGAAGGATTCAATGTTGGCCCTGGCAGTTCCTCTGTCAGCGTGATTTTTTAAAGTTTTATTATTATTATTATTATTATTATTATTATTATTATTATTATTATCATTATTATTATCATTATTATTATTGTTGTTGTTGTCATTATTATAACTATCTGTTTAGAATTATGCAGGAGAAAGTTTCTTAGATTTAGATACGGCGCTCCTGGGCAGCCAAGGCCAGCTGTTGGCCTCACCTGTCACTTTGTCTAATGATATACAAATATGTTTATCATTATAAACCCCGCCAACTCGCACTGGGCCAGCGCGGTGGGGTAAGGCCCAAACTCCCCAAACATGAAACCAAGCAGAATGGAGACAGTTGGGGAAGGCCTACGTCCAACAACGGACCCTCAGTGGCTGACAAAACAAAGTTTCTTTTAAACTTTTCTTTCTTTTTAGGGATTCAGATTTTAATAGAGACTTTGAGATTTGTTATTTCTAGTTGTGCTTTAATATGCAGTAATGGATATTTCTGGTGTTCATATTCTCCTCTGTATCCGTCGTAAAATCGCTCTCTAAAAAACGGTCTATTTTGATTTCGTTGTGACCTTTTAGAATTAATAACTTCACAAAGCGAGAGATCCTTTATAAAATCATTATTTTTTTTTATTATCACTTTACTTTTATAGTTATTATCGAATTATCCTCTTCTACATTTTTTTTCCCCGTAGACGGAAAATCAACGCTTAGGGAAACCTCATTGAGATTGCAGGAGAGATTGCGATGCAGACGTGGCCTTTGAGTATTCGCCTTTGGTATAGAATGAACTTCATTCAGTGATACACAAACACACATACATACATACATACACACATACACACACACACACACACACACACACACACATATATATATATATATATATATATATATATATATTATATATATATTATACATATATATATATACATATACATAAATATACATACATATATATACATATATATACATATATATACATATACATATGTATATTTACATATATATATATTTATATACATATATATATAAAATTTACATATCACCGTATTTGCAGGCGCATAAGACAAGGTTTTACAAGTATATTTTGTGAAAAAATTAGTATGTTTCATCACCCTGATAACGACGTATATTTTTTTCATTGACGACTAGCATTTTACGTGAAGAGGAGACCCCTGTTATGTACGACTTTGTTGTACTTTTTCACTCAGACAAAAAAGAAAGCAATTTCATATATTAAGAAAAAAAAAATCTCTTTTTACACAAGATATGCGTATATTTATAAATAAGTAAAAATGTAGACAAGACGAAATATCAAAAGCATGAACATAAATTACGAAGGAAAAAGGGATATCTTCACGATTCAATTTAAGTGAATAATCGCACGTTAAAATCACTCATTCAGTTGCATTTTCAGATCAAAATATACTCTTAAATCTTAAAGCACATTTCATTTTCAAAATACGACGAACTGGAACCATAATTGTATTGGTGCATATATTCTATAACTAAAAGATATTAAGAAGAGAGAGGAAGAACAGATTAATGAAAAGGTGAGAAATCACTGGAAAATGTTGTGAAAGAAGGAAATCTGCGAGATAAAGACGTATAAAGAGAGAAGAAGAGACAGAAGAAGGAGAATAGAGGTAAGGGGGGAGAAGAACACATAACATAGACGACTGTAAATGAAGTGGACAAACAACGAAGATATTTGAATTGGAGCACAAAGGAGAAAGGTAAAACTAAAAATAAAGATATAAAGTAGAATGCTTAACTAGAATACTTGCTTTT
Source organism: Penaeus monodon (assembly GCF_015228065.2). Classification (NCBI taxonomy): domain Eukaryota; kingdom Metazoa; phylum Arthropoda; class Malacostraca; order Decapoda; family Penaeidae; genus Penaeus; species Penaeus monodon. The sequence goes on from NC_051392.1 coordinate 51,914,679, forward strand.
ACATTTCTTTCCTAATTCGTTGTTTTATTTTATTTTTTTTTTTTATCTTATCTTTTGGTATATATTTATTGTTTCTATATTTGTTTTCAAATATGCTTTGGCAAGAATAACACTTTCTTAAGAGTTAATCGAATATTTAGATATCTGAAAACGCACGCACGCAATTCTAACAATGATGCATATGAAAGCAGAACACCCAGATAAGGTGATTTTTCTTATTTCATTGCTATTACAACAAAAACACTTTCTAAATATTACAAACTATGCTCAGTTGAATAAACAATATGTAATGTCAGTAATAAAGATTATATAACATGATTAACATGTTTATAATTAAGATAATAGAATAAGAAAATTAATAAAGCGAATAACAAAAAGCAACAAAGAAAAAATAAATATAAGATTACATGTATCAGAGTTAGTAACCTTTGTTTGATAAGAACTTTGAGGGAAAGTTGATTATTTGATATTTTAGGATCCGATGTGAAACTTACGTTTTCTTTGAATAAAATGACACTCGTTCTCTTTGAAAATTGCAATAAAGGAGAACCTGATTTATATATTATGTTGAGTTGCGTCGTGAAACCGAGTTGGGTATATAAAAGCCCCGATTTTTAGAATATCCTTTAGATCTTGGTGGCAGCATTGGTATCGTCTCTGACTTGTACGTTGAAGGACCCAGGATCCAGACCAGAGTAACTTCACTGGCTTCGGGAAAAGTTAACAGGTGTTTTTTAACATTTGCTTGTGTTTGACTCGGTAGTTGTTTTGCTGTATATCGATATCAGTAAAAATTTAAAGTGTATTTCTGTGTATTCCAAGAAATTTATGTTATTTATACCTTACTTATTTCATCTTCGAACAAATAAGACAGTAATCCAGTTGCAATTATCTGCACATTTATATAATAAAAATATGCGAGTCGTCAGTATAGGAAGGTAAATTCTGAAAATCGTTTCTTTATTAAATTCATCTTTTTAGTTTAATTTTTTGTTATAATGATCATACGCACAGTCCTTATTTGAAATGACAACTAGTTTTTATTTCTTTCTAGAGCTTTCTGAACAGAAGACTATATCGTATGGATCAGTAATTAAATGACACCGATTTTTCTTAACAGAATCAGATTTTTTTTTCTGTATGCTGCAATACCTAAATTTTAATTAATATGGGTTCAGTATCTATGTTGCTTGTTTATATATTGCTATAAATGCCGCCGTTCCGTCTGCAAATTCTGATATTATCGTCGCGAAATCTTCAATTGGATAACGAACGTCTTAACCACTAAACGACCTAGTTGGAGAACAAGCGGTCTTGACTTCTTCCGCGACATTTCTCAAGATGTTGCCCTGCAGAACCGCCAAGTATAAAAGTGGGCAAGAAAGCCGGCAAAAAGAGAGTTGTTCAGCCATCGAACTGTGCATATCGTATGGATCAGGAATTAAATGACACCGATTTTTCTTAACAGAATCAGATTTTTTTTTTTTTTTTTTTTTTCCTGTATGCTGCAATACCTAAATTTTAATTAATATGGGTGCAGTATCTATATGTTGCTTGTTTATATATTAATAGAGGCTATGTGCTAATTTCTATGTGATGAATGTTCTGCAAGTAAACGTTTTGCAGAAAAGCATAGAATAAAAGAAGGGAGAAAAAGGTGCGGAGCTGCTAATGTGATGTATGCAGGTTCAGTTGTATCATTAATCGAAGTAAAGGTTTGGCTGTGACTGCACTGATTTCCACGTTCCTATATTATATATATATATATATATATATATATATATATATATATATATATATATATATATATGTGTGTGTTGTGTGGTGTGTGTGTGTGTGTGTGTGTGTGTGTGTGTGTGTGTGTGTGTGTGTCGTGTGTGTACACATAAATTATACATATATTGAATATATATATATATTATATATATATATATATATATATATATATATATATATATATAAACGTGTGTGCCTACACATAATATATAATATATATATATATATATATATATATATATATATATATATATATATATATTGCAAGTGATGAAGAAATGGAAATTTTTTATAACTCTCTCCAAGATACTTTAGACACAATCCCTAACAGAGATGTAAAAGTAATCATGGGAGACCTCAACGCCAGAGTAGGAAAAAAAATATCTAAAAAATGACACCTGTGGAAAATTCGGTGTTGGAGATATAAATGAAAGAGGTAAGATTTTATTGAATTCTGTAGTACAAATAATCTAGTTATAGCCAACACATTGTTCCACACCACCCAAGACACTTGTACACGTGGTTTTCACCAGACAAAAGAACACGCAACCAAATTGACTACATTGTGCTGAACCAAAAATGGAAAAGTTGCATAAAAAATGCCAAGACAAGACCTGGTGCCGACTGCAACAGTGACCACCAACTACTAACTATCGACTTTAAAATAAGACTCAAAAAGATGGAGTGTCCAACACCACCTCTAAAGCTCGACTACAAACAATTACAGAATTGCTAACAATTACGAATTAGTGTCAAACAATTTGAAATAATCAATGTGAAGATAATAAAACACCAAATGAGTTGTGGGAAGAAGGAAAAGAACTGCTGAGCGCTGCTTAAGAAACTATCGCCAAAAAGAAAAGACAAATTTCCCCTGGATATCTGAAAGAAACACTAGGTGAAATTGATACAAGAAGATGCCTAAAATCAAAGGGTATCAATAATCCAGTTGAAAAAGTAATTAAACAAAAAACAAAATACAAAAATTCAATTATTGCGACAAGATAAGGAAAAATATTTAAATGAACATTGCCAGAGAATTGAAAACTGTTCCATCAATAAGACAACTAAAGAACTCTACCAAGGAGTACGAAACATCACACGAAAATTTAAACCTACAATGGACACTATCAAAACTGAAGATGGACTTGTTTGATGTGATGGAAAAGAAGTCAAGATAGATGGAATCAATATTGCTCCAACCTATACAAAAAGAATAAAGATCTAACAACATTAATTTAGACTCAATGACAACGAAGATGAACCACCGCCACTGCTAGACGAAGTTATAAAAGCCATAAAAGAAGTAAAGAATAACAAGAGCCCCAGAATAGATGAAATAACAGCAGAACTAATTAAGAATGCTGGCGAAAGTGTTGAATACTTCTACAAACTCTGTACACAAAAATATGGAATAAAAGAAGATGGTCAGAAGACTGGGTAAAATCAATCTTTACTCCACTACCTAAAAAAGGTGACGCACTCCAATGCAACAATAACAGGACAATTGCATTAATAAGTCACAGCAGCAACATTTTGTTGAAAATTATTGCTGAAATAATGAAGTTGAAGTTAAGAGAGGAAATTGCAGACGAACAAGCAGGTTTTCGCCCTGAAAAAAAGGTACCAGAAACCAGATTCTAAATCTAAAATTGATCATAGAGAAAA
>NC_051392.1:51923122-51926134 GCF_015228065.2 Penaeus monodon
CACGTTCTCACACTATTCCTTCACCTCAGATCGCATTTCCGTGTGATCGAGTATGCAATCAATAAACATGAATATCGTTCGTTAGTTAAGTAATTAATTATTTTCTCTCGTTTTAGATATTTATATTGTTTCATCTGCAACGAATTTAACGCGTTCGTGATTTTATCTTATCACGAATAACATTTCATTTTTCCTCCGCTCGCCCCAACCTGACCGTACCTTTTCTTTCGCTTGCAGTCACTTTGGATTAGAAAAAGGTTATTTTCCTGTCTTGACCTGACCTCACTTTCTCTTTTCCCGGTCGGTGGGGATATCGGAAGGATCAAATTGACAGCTGGTTTCCCTGTATTTTGGTTGTTATTTTTGTTGACGCCTTGGGAATTAACCATAGCATTGTTACATTGCTTTGGTGACACGTTCTATCGGCGCTAGAATGAAGTATGTATACGCAATTTCATTACATTCATTATTTTGAATATAGCGTAGGATGTTCCCCATATCATAGTGCACAGGATTGCCCGATATTGCCCTGGGGTTGCGTAAACGCCTAATAGATCTGCGCTCTGTCGTTCGAAAGTAGGTACAATAAATCGAAGTTATTCGTTTGGCACCTTTTGAGTCGGTGTGACCCGCGGTTATGTCCGTTAATTAATGTAGGACTAGGGTTTAAGCTAGAATCATTATTCGCTTATTAATCATACCTTTCTCACCCTCCTCAAGTCGCTTGCATGTTTTGGGTACACCCCAAGCGTTTGTGTGATTCGTGAAAATTTATATATCCTTAGGGAATTTTGCGAGCGCCCATCACAGATACGCAGAAGAGAGCAGGTTATTTATATTCCCTGGCTCGAGTCACCTCAGTCATATACGGCATTTGGGTATAGGATCCCCCCGTTATGAGTTTTAATGAGGTCTGGCATGCTATAGCTAGACATGTACCTCGGCAGTTCAGATTTCTGACCCCGAGAAGATTTGCTTGTTAAATAGCTTGCGAATATTTTATCATGTCACCATTCATTCATGCGTACATTCTGTCGCAAATCATTATATGTTGAATTCAATGTGGTAGTTGAAATAATTTTAAATAGCTTGCATTGCTAATTTACTTCAGTTTTGTTATAGTGGAAGTTAATATTCACGTTTGTGATTCATTCTCTGTGTGAGGTCACTCTCGCCTTCCCTCTCATTCACGCTAGCTGTCACTCACACACGCATACACACACACCTTCACCTCACTCATACACGCAGGACAAAAGACACTGAACCTTTTCATTAATACGGTGGGTTGCTGTCTTAGTGCCGGCGTAAAGATTTATTATGTATCTCTTTAGCCCGCAATTTTGTCCGTCGTGACATAATGTACAAGTTACATCTATTTCTTATCTGTGTGACGACTATGGTTCAAATAAATATCTATTCTCATATTTATCAGAGACGGTGGGTAGTTCAAGTCAGGTCTTTGCGGACCAATACTGACGTCTCCCTCTTCTATTTTCTTCTTTATCTTTGTGAAAATAAAACACAAAATGAAAAAAAATATGAAAATAATTTAGAAAACCAACATTAAAAACCGCAATTTTTTATGAATAACCGGCTAGTGGTAATTAACACCCCCTCTTCTCTGTTGCCTTTCTTTTTCTCTTACTCTGGCCCTTACGTGTATGATCTGGTTCCCCGACTACATATTGCAGTCGGACCGACACGGCACCGAAGGAGAACCTGCTACAGTTCCGGTCACCTTAGGATGCCGTGGGAAGGACGTCATTGAAGATCGCCATAGGCCCGTGGACCAAGATTTTCGTCAGAAAAGGTGTTAAGCCGTCCCAGTGTAGTGGACGGGCGTTGCCTGCCAGACTCCCCGTAGATCCAGCGAACCAGCACCTTTGCCACAGGTACCAGTCGCCCCAGGATGCTGTGCATAGGCGACGCCTGGCGGACGCCTGCAGATCCGGTAAACTCCAGGAGCTCGTAGCGCAGGTATCAGCCGCCCCGAGATGCCGCCCCTGCCCCGACGCCCGTAGATCCGGATGAAGATTACGAGGACGTGTGGACGCGAGAAGGACCTGGACGAGATCTGTGAGGACGTGTGGACGAGGACGCCGCCGAGTTAGGCCTGGGCCAGGACTACGAGGAGGTCAAGACGAATCCGAAGTCAAGGAGGACCTGTGCGAGACTTTCGAGGACGTGTGGACATCGAGGACGGACAGTTACACCGAGGACCAGGAGGATGAGGACAACATGGACGAGCAGCCACGAAAAGGCACCAGGACAACGCGCGAGAACAAGATGACCAGCCAGGTTAGGTCACCCTTGAGGCAAATCTAAGACGCCTCGAGGGCGAGGCATGAGTAGGTGGCCGAGCAATGTACAGTGGAGCAATCAGTGTAGCAGACGGAGCCAGTGACCTCACCTCGCTCCCCCCATGCTTCCTGCAGTTGCTGCTATCGCTCCTCCACCTGGAACGGTCACTACTTATACCGAGAATGACCTAGGCCTCAGAGAGTTCGTGCTAAGCTACCACCGCGCTAAGGACAGCCCTCGCCTCCCTCCGGGTGGGCTGACCGTGACCTCCGCGCGGCCCGATTACCCGTATAACTAGACATGTCTCGTGTTCTTATACTGTGTGTGCCAACTCTCAGAAAATAAAGAGTCAAGCCGTTGACAAGTATAACTACCCTCTGTTCACCATTGTACTAAGGATGATAGCCTTTTATACTCCCTTTCCCCTGCCCTTTCCCTTCCCCTTTCCCTTTCCTTCTCCCTCCCCCTCTCCCTATTCCTCTCGCAATCCCTCTCCTTCTCCCTCTCCCTCTCCCTCTCGTCTCCCTCCCTCTACCTCCCTCTCCCTTTCGCTTCCTCATCCTTCCCTCTCCCTCGCCCCCTCTCTCTCACCAAAACCCACCATTTCCCTTCCTTTTCCCTTTCCCTCTTCCTTAAGCTTCCTCTCCCTCTCCCTCCCTCTTCCTCATCCCCTCTCTCTCACTTCAGCAATAACTACCCCCAAAAAAGAAC
>NC_051392.1:51926234-51943734 GCF_015228065.2 Penaeus monodon
CCTAAATACTTCACCTTCTTGGACAATTGCAGTGGGTTTGCTCCTAAAGAGAGGGAAGGATGGAACTTTCCTCTTTTGTGGAAATGTATAGCCATGGTCTTGCTTGGAGAAAATTTGAACCCATGATATGTTGCCCACTGTACAACTGATTTATTGCAGTCTGCATGTGTCCTTGCACATCTGTAACTTCCTCCTGAGCAGTACAGTGAAAAGTCATCCACATACAGATTACATGAGACAGCACTTGGAACAACCTTTATGATGTCATTTATAGCAATGGCAAACAGGTCACACTTAAGACACTCCCTTGTGGACCCCTTCCAGCTGATCTTCCAGTTAGAGAAACTGTTCCTACCCGAACTCTAAACTTCCTGTCAGCAAGGAAGCTTTGTATGAAGGTAGGTAATGCTCCTCTTAAACCATGTCATACAGCTTCATGAGTATGCCATGCTTCCAAGTAGTATCGTAAGCCTTTTCAAGGTCAAAGAAGACTGCTATCATGTGACGTCGCTGTGCGAAGGATTCTGTATAGCAGTTTCCATCCTCACAAGTGCATCTGTGGTCGATCTTAATTTTCTAAAGCCATATTGATATGGGGTCAACACGTTTTTTTTTCTAGCAGCCATGTCAACCTGAAGTTGACCATTTTCTCCATCAGCTTGCAGATGCAGCTGGTGAGGGAAATTGGTCTGTAATTTCCTGGTGCGGAAGCATCTTTGCCAGGTTTAGGAACAGGAATGATTATAGCTTCTCTCCATGTGGATGGCACTGTCCCTCCCTATAGATCCTATTAAATAGGTCTAACAGGAACTTCTGGGAGCTCTCTGGTAAGTGAGATATCATTTGGTATGGAATATCGTCACTTCCTGGGGCAGTCTTACGGCAGAGCTGCAAAGCAGAGTCCATCTCCTTGCGCAAAAATGGCAAGTTGTATGGAAGTTCTGCTGCAGTCCTACTGAAGAACGACACTGGGTGTTGTTCCTGTTCAGCCCGAAAGTGGAAATCGAGCAGTGTAAGATGCTCCAGAGGAGATCTCTGCCATGGATTTAGCTAGCTCATTTGCAACATCTTTTTTATCTGTGATGATTATGCCATCTATCTTCAGAGCAGGTTGTGACATGGATATGCTCTTTCCAGCGATCTTACGCACCTTGTCCCATACCCATGCTAAGGGGTCCCAGAGTTAATCAAGGAGACATACTGTCTCCACGACGTCCGTCTAGCCTCCTTTAGCACGCGCCTGGCCTTGGCTCGGGTCTTCTTGTAATTGATCAAGGTTACAATGCTGGGGCGTCGTTTCAACTGCCTTAATGCAGCTTTTCTTGCTCTGACAGCTTGTTGGCATTCATCAGACCACCATGGTACTGGAGGTCGACGGTAATGGCCGCTACTTTTGGAATGGATGCTTCTGCTGCAAGGTGAATTCGTGATGTGAAGTGATTAACAGCATCTTGAACACACTGGAAATCATTCACAGATCCTTGCAATACTGCAGTTGATCTAAAAAGATTCCAGTCCGCATGTTCAAGTCGCCATCTCTGCACTCCATTGGCTGGAATACCATTCACCTCCTCCAAAAGTATTGGAAAGTGGTCACTTCCATGCAAGTCTTCCATGACCTGCCAAGTGAAGTTCAACTGTGAATCAGGTGAGCCTATTGATAGGTCTATATTGGAGAATGTCCCGTTTGAATTTGGAATGTGTGGGAGTGTCACTGTTCAGTAAAACTGCATCTACTCTTAAGAACAAGGACTCCAAGGCCCTTCCTCGAGGGTTGCACAAAGTGTCTCCCCAGAGGTGATGCCGACCATTGAAATCTCCCAAGAGTAGAAATGGATGTGGCAACTGCCCAAGTAGATCTTCCAAATCATTAATGTTCAGATTATGTGGAGGAAGGTAGATGGATGCAACAGTGTAAGGTCGTGTCAAGCCTATTCTCACAGCCTTCACCTGCAGTGTTGTCTGCAGGTGGATGGCCTGGAAGGGAATATCTTGACGTACCATTACTGCTACTCCTCCATGAGGTCCATTGTCAAAGGTTCCATAATGGGCTTGAACTTGGAATCCTCTCAGGAAAATGGGACGATTTTCCCTGGTCATAATCTCTTGTAGGCATACACAAACTGGGTTACATGAAGCTATCAGATGTTGCAGTTCTTCCCATTTTGCATGAATTCCCTGACAGTTCCATTGGATTAGGGTATCCAGTTCTTTAGATTATTTCTTCATAAGGTGTTTGGCAGCACCTGTGGTTCAAGGTTTGCCCTACACCTTTAGCTTCCCTTTCCAGGATCTTGGGAGAGTCTTTGAGGGGTTGTTTTACCCGTGGAAAATAGTTTCAACAGGCTCCTTTTGACAGCTCGGATTTCTTTGCCCTGGACAAAGAACGGACCTGAAGCCTTTGCTTCAGGGGGCATTTGCCTAGCAGCAAGAGGCCCTGTGGAGTTGTGGCAGCTGGAGTCTTTTGGCAGTTCAGGATTCCTTTGCCTGGGCAAGGCGTGCCTGAGCCTTTACTTCAGGAGCATTCTGCCTAGCAGCAGAGCTATGTGGATGTGCTGGAAGCTGAGCGTCACCGTGAGGCATCTGGAGCCTTGCTGATGCTCCAAAGACCGTATGTGGGAGGAGGGGTCTCCGCAATAGACCCTCACTCCTACCCGTTTCTGGTGGAACAACTCCACCAGAGGCAGTGTCAGCAAATGGGACTGAGGTTTAGAGGACGTGGCAGGAGTGTGTTGCTGTAAGAAGCTTGGGGGCAAGGGTGTTGGGAAGGAGGAGGTGCTAGAACCGAAGCAAAAGGGACCTACCTGGCTGTGCAAACAAGCACACGGGCACGTCGCTTTGCCTCTGGAAAGCGAACTTTCTCTCCCCCTGCTCCTTATTACCAATACTCCTTTTTCAAATTTGTACCTTTAACATGTTTGAAGAAGTCATGAGCTTCTTTGCAGTGGTAACAGCATATTGGACCTGGACAGTTGTTCATCTCCTTCGACCTATTGTACCAAACTTTACACTCTTCATTGGTGTCCCATTTCTTTAAAACGCAGGTTGGCTCCATCGCCATAACCTTGGCAGTGGAGCCACGCATAGGGTTGGGGACATATGGTTACCTTGAGGTTGGTACCATGTAACTTACCGATTCTGGAAGGACTAATGTGTTAAAAGTTAGAAGAAGAGCTGGTGTCGACTGTTCAAACCATCAACTTTCTTCTAACACGTTTTACTGCCACTACATTAAAATTTTCTAGTTCCTCTAAAAGTTGGATCCTCAGAATACCCATCAGGTCTCGGGAAAAGACAATTTCCCTTACACTGATGAGGGTTTGTGAGGAGAGCATGAACTGAGCCCCAGGAATGTTGCCTATCGCACGCAGACGGTCAATCTGGTATGTGAGAAACCTCAACTATTCAGGCTACGATCTCGCTGTGGGGAGGGACACGTTGACATACTTCAACTATTCCCGATGAACCTCAAAAATGTCAAGATCCATGATGATACAACATCAATGGTCTTCACTACCAGTGCTTACTATATGAAAGCTTTCATATTTACCAGGTAAGATCTCCTGAGTGGATTGAGGAGGACTTTATCCCCTTCTTACCTGGTTTGGGAGCCGGGAACCATTACGATTCCCATTCTTGCCCTTTGGAAGCTGGAAGGTTCCAGAGTGACAACATGTGATTTTCCAGAGAGAATGTGAGGGATTGCGCAGGTCTCAGGGAGAGAGCTAGATCTTTGTAAATTTGTAGTACTCATACAAAATTTTAAGTCTCATTTCCTCACCCCCCCACCACCATGGAGTCCAACGAGGGAAGCATAGTTGGGGTTCAAAATCTCCCAACAGCCACAGGGGTTAATGAGGAAAATCGCAGCCACTATTACAGTACTGGATGGCATTCGCGGAACCTATGCGCTACCGAATGAATAGTGCCGCTTGACCCTAGCCATATTTTGACCAGCCGATGGGACTTGACCGGGCCTTGATCAAAGCCACCCGGTCTAACAGAATAAAGGACCAAAGAGGTATGTTGATAGCTGCAGGCCAAAGAGTGCAGCATCGCTCAACCTCCAGGGACTCCTGCTCTCCTGGTAATTACGGGGATGCCAGCACGCAAACCCACGTGGGAGAGTCTCCCTGGTCCAAGATGGAATGAAAACAGGGGTGGGTACCCATCCCCTCTCATAGGCCTTGGTGCACAGGAAGCCATTTTGTCTCATCCCCACGGTGACCCCTCCAGGATGGGTAGCCCTCTGGTCCGGCTCCACAGATCATTGGGGACTCAAGCCCCCCCACCGCGGCAAGGCGGCTTCCTTAGGGGTAAACAGCTCCAAAAAAAAAAAAAGGGGAGGCACCGAGCACAACAGCATCCCAGAACACCACAAGGAAGAAACGCCAAGTGGCGAGGCAGGCACGAAATAATCACGAAATGACTGTCTTTCCTTATTTACACAAGTTATCTACCCGCTACACTTTTCTATAGGCACAATACCGGGGGACACCAGCATGTCACATGCAACGATACAGCTTATACAGGCAACACAAAGTATATATCAGGTCAAAAGGGCACACACGAGGTCTTCACAGGAGCAGCACCCAAACTCCGTCTCTCTCGCTTGTTCCTCCGCCCTCCGCTCACAGCCAGCTGCGTCATGTTTGCCCAGCTCCCTTCATGTTAACACATGCCAGGTCTCCTTTTCATGTTAACACATGTTTCGCAACAGAGACAAAAGACCCCACTGCCGTAGCAATATATTAGATATATTAATAATATATATAGAGATATTATATAATAATATATATATATATAATAGATATAATATATGTTCATGTTTAGATGAATAGGTTCATATTAAAATAGGTTCATGTTTGAGCGGGCCGTGGGTCACAGCAGGATAATAATTGTCGTTTCATGTTGTGATGCTCTTGGAGTGAGTACGTGGTAGGGTCCCCAGTTCCTTCCACGAGTGTACCTTTTAGGTAAACATTCTCTATATTTATCCGAGATGAGACAGCACTGACTGGGCTGGCTTGGCCACCCAGTGGCTAAATAGGCAATCGAGGTGAAGTTCCTGCCCAAGGAACTTCATAGTATCTAGGTTCGATTAACCTAAAATCAGTGCAAGTGCTCACATACGCACTCGGGCGATGCGTGTGCATGGATGCACCCACGCGCTCGCATGCGGCGATTGGTGAGTGCACTTGCACCGATTTGATACATTATATATATATATATATATATATATATATATATATATATATATATATATATATTTCTGTGTGTGTGTTGTCATGAATCCTGCCATCATCCTCTCTGTGTAGGTTGAAAATAACAGAGGAGACAGTGTACAGTTTTGTCGGACTTTATCTAATGTTCATGGATTTGATTCATTCATAATTTTGACCACTGTATCTTGCTTCATATACAATTCACAAAGCAATTATCTATCATGTATCTATTAAAAAAAAAAAATCATAATCCAGCATCTTAACCCAGCCAACCCTATTAAAAGCTTTCTCATAGTCCACAAAGCAGACATAAGAGTTCCTTTCCATTGTCCAATACATTGTCACATAGCATGCGCATGACTTCGACTGCGTCTCTGGTACCACATCCTCTCTTAAAACCAAACTATGTTTTGCTGATGTAATCCCTAGACTTTCCATCTAGTCTCTCATTCAGTATCCTAAGTAAGATCTTTGATGCATGTCTTATTAACCTGATGATTTTGTATTCCCTAAATGTAGTTACATGCGCTTTTTTTTGCCAAAGGTATTATGACTGCCTTCGTGAATTCTGACCAGACACCTGAAACTTTCTTGCATATAGCAAACTTGATGTTCGTCTCATCAAAGGTTCTTCAGAACTAAGCTGGCATACCATCCACACCTACAGTTTTTCTGTTCTTTAAATTCTTTATTGCTGTCACTTGATTTCACTATCTAATAACGCATTTACAGTCATCTACCTCATTTTCGCTATTTCAAAAACTCTCCATCAAGGTTTCCAGTCGCTATTCATTATAATACTACCATTGTATTGTTGTATGATACTGATAATTCACTTTTGTCAAGGTTCCATCTCATCTTTAATAGCACTTCCATTATTACTTACCTTATTTTGTTATGGTAACTGTTTTACTTCATTATACAACAGCTCTTATCTTCCAGATTTTCACATTCTTCTTTTCACCACTCTTTCTTTGCCTTGTCTGTTTCCCGCCTCATTTCATTATTTAGCTGTTTTTACTTGCTGCTAGTCTTTGCACTGTCCAAAACACTGCCTCTTTCAGGGTATTCCAGTAACATTCATTGTTATTTTCCTCTCTTTTATTCTTCTTGATCTTTAAATTTACTTTATTCGGAATTTTTATTTTCTATGTCCCATTTTAATCTTTCCCTTCTCTTTCCAATAAGTACTAAATTATTATCAGAATCAGCATTTTCTCCTGGAAAACTACAACCATTCTTTACACTGCTTCTATGCCATTGTCGAACCAGGGTATGGTCTATTTGGAATCTAATAGTGCCTCATGGCTTTTTCCATGTGTTTATGTGCCTTTTTATGCTCAAAGCAGGTTTTAGCTACTACCACCGTCCTCTGCCTTTCTCCTCTCTCATTTCTGGTACATGGTCGTTTCATCTTTCCCTTCTCCAGTGACGCAGTTCCAGTCTCCCATTATTATTGAATTACTATTTTCTTTTTCTGACTCAATTAGATAAATCAGTTATTGATATATCTCCTCATGCTTATGTTGGTTTATATACCTGTATAATCACCAGATCTCCAGTTTCAGCCTGCAATCTTACGAAGATTAATCTTTCATTCAGCAATTTTAGTCACTCGCGTTGATGTTTTTTATCTGTCAAACATAATTGTTACTCCTTGTCCTTGTACTACTGCTGTATTAATCACCCTTGTTCCGTTGCTGACAATATCTGTGTTCTCTTTCCATCGCACTTCTCTAAGCCCAAGAATATTTAGTTCATATCTATTCATATGTCTTTTGATGTTTTCCAGCTTTCCTTTGCATTGTTCTTACATTCCATGTTCCGTTTATCACACGATTTCCATTTAGTTGTTGGTCATGTGCAGAGCCAGTTTCCCACTAAATCGGTACTGACGGCCATTTCCAGAGATGTCTGGATACATGGGAAAGACCAGTCAGGATGTTTTCCCGTTGTTTTTATTGAGACTCTGTCTCTAGAAGGACTGTCAGCCAAAGCTAAAGAGTCCCCTGTACCCTTATTTCTATTTATTCGATAGATGGGACCCTGATAGGTGCTCCACTCTGGGTCGAAGTGGACCTGGCAGCAATAGTAGCTAAGAGGTGGCTCCATACTCCTCAGGACCAGATGCAGTTTATTCTCATACTCAGGAGTTATGATGCATATATAATATATAATAATTATATATATAATGATATAATATATATATAGTATATATAATATATAATATATATGTGTGTGTGGGTGTGTGTGTTCTGTGTGGGTGTGGTGTGTGTGTGGGTGTGTGGGAAACATGTATGATATACATGACAATGTATAATGTTTACTTGCAAACACATGCATATATAGATGTATATACGTAAATATGTATATATAGATATGTATGTGTATGTATATTATATATATGTGTGAGTGTATGTCACATACATGTACATATAATATATATATATATATAAATATATATATATAACTATATATATATAGATATATATATATATATATATGTAGATATATATGTATCTAAGACATTAACATATAAAAACAGATATGTAGCTATAGATATATGTAAATGTACACACAACACACACACAAACACACGTGTGTGGTGTATATATATATATATATGATATTATATATATATATATATTATATATATATAGATATATATATATCTATACATACATCATATACACACACAACTATGTGTGTGCATATATATATTATATATATATATTTATATATGTTCCGATAATATTTATATATTTCGATATATTATATATTATACATAATGTATAATAATTTAATATACATATTAAGATTATAGAATCAGATATTACATAGTATTTATATATATACAAATATATATTATCTAATATATATATATACATATATATATATATATATAAGATAGATAAGATAGATAGATAGATAAGAGATGTATATATGAATATATGTAATTACAAAATATATGTATATATAAACACACACACAAACCACACACACACACAACACACACACACACACACACACACAAAACACACACCACACACACACTCACACACACACAAACACACAATATAGAGATATATATATATATATATATATATATATATATTATATATATATATATACTTACACTATATATATATATATATATATATATATATATATATATATATATATATATATAAACAAACGAACACGAATTTTCTTTATCCTTTATTGCCTTATTACCTTTCCTTCTTGTCCTGTTCAGTTTCTCGAGGAAAAGCCCTGTTCAGATGCATATCAATATCACAATGACATAATGGAAATGGGTCACGAAGGTTATCGAGCGTGATATACTGTACTGATTAGACTTGCTAAAGAGGAGCCTTTGACACGAACTGTTGCAGAAAGATAAAGATAGCAGTGATGATAGAAAAAAAAATATAGCAGTTACCACGATAATGAAAATAATAATGACGACGGTGATGAAATTATGAGCATCAGTTCACGACAAAAATGAGCTATGAGATATACGTTTGTTTTTACTTCCTAGAAATGATCAGGGTAAAAAGTCGATAATGACTCATACTGACACATCACATTAATGAGTTGTAATTATCTTATAAGGGTAATAACCTTTCGTGCAGAACAGTACTGGAAATAAAGATTTTGAGATTATGAGAAACTATCATTGTTATCGCTACGGGCAACCCCCGAAACATTTGCGTTGCTTAGATTATTGCTGATAATAGTAGTAATAATAATAGTTATACTAATGATGATGACAATGATGACAATAATAATACTGATGATAATGATAATAATAGTAATACTAATGATAATGATAACAATAATAAAACTGATAATATCAATAATGATAATGTAATAATGATTGTAATGATGATGATAATAATAATAATAATAATAATAATAATAATAATAATGATAATAATAATCACAACAGCAATAATAATAATAGTAACAAAACAACAACAACAAAAATAATACTAATTATAACAAAAAATACCAAGACTGATAATACTGATAATAATCATAATAATAACAACAATAGATAAAATTAATACTGATACACGCAGCATGAGTGTTAATGATAAACAATAATTACACCACCAGCAACAAAAAATTTGTCCTGATAATCATCGTCCTTCTTGTTATCCCTATATCCTTTTTACTTCTATCAGCACCATGGATCTCCCAGACCCGATTCAAAAGGAAGAAAATGAGAAACAGGAAGAATCGGTGACGGCTATTGCAGGAGAATTCTTCGGCACCACGACTATTCATGGCGTTGGTCGAGTATTCAAGTAAGTCACGCTCCCCCCCCACTATTCTGAATATTTAGGTGTGATTTTTTTTTTTTTTTTTTTTTTTTTCTTTGTTTATCAAAAAGTAGAGTCGAAATCGTAGGTACTGTTGGCTTCGTTTTCTCTTTGCTTTTGCGTTTAAGGGGAGACGAGCATAAATCTTCGTGGCTCAGTAATATTTCCTTCAGGGGGTAACAAAAAAGCTTAACATCCAATAGCGACGTACACACAGAGAGGAGTGGGGTGCTTGTGTCCCTGTCCTTTTTCTTCTTCGTGTTCAAAGTACCTTCTTAGTCAGTTTATGGAGAGAAAGTAAAGTACCATTTTATTCAGAATAAAGGAGAGAACCAATACTCATTTATTCGGGTAAGGGAAAGTAAACTGTCATTTTGGTCAAAATTAGGGAAATTAAATACTTTTTAATGCTCTATTCTATTCATTTACTTATTTCTTATTTTCGATTTTATGCCTTTTTACAATTTATGTTTTTTATATCATGCAACATTTTATTGTTTATCCTCTTGTTCTTCACCACCACATCATCGTTATTTGCTGTCTACACCACAGGAAGAGCAACGTGTCCCGGCGAGTGGTGTGGTTCCTGGTGTTTCTGGTCTTCGTGGTGTGGTCCGTCTACCAAATCGGCCTCGTCATAAACGACTACAACCGCTTCTCGAAAAATATCAACCGGAAGGTAGTACAAATACGCCTAATTTCATGATGTATAGCAGTGTATAGAGTTGTTGATTTTGTGTCACGATATTTGTGGAAATCTTGACATCCTGATTTTTGGGGGGCCTTATTCGTTTCTCCGAATTTCCCCTTTTCTCTTGCTATTCACTGAACTTAAAAGGCTTATTTCGAATAAGGATTATACCTTTTCCGTTCTTAATGACACAAACTAACAAGACATGTTTGATCTATATCCAATATATCTTATATTTCAGGTCGTCGTTGAAACGAATGTGATGTTTCCTGCGGTGACAGTCTGTAACCTAAGTCCGCTCCCCCGCTCTCCTGCACTGGCTGACCATCCCCTGTGGGCTCCGTTCATGGATATTGTAGACTGTTATTCTGGGAAAGGTAGGTTTGATGATTTCTCTGTCATTAATTTCTGTTAGAGGTAATACATACAATTATATCTATAGTATATAATAATAATATATATATATCTATATATATATATATATATATGATATATATATATATTATATATATATATACATAGATAGATATATAGATAGATATCATTATTATTATTTTTTTTTACCTCAAGTTTGTGGATATTGTTAGGACTATCAGGGAAGGTTGTTCGAGAGCAACAACTCTCATTTCTTAACCTCTCAGGTGTTGAGATATTAATATTTATGATATCTCAAGTTCACTTGAGATATCATAAAGTGAAGTGTTTAAACCTTTCGGAATTTGTGATAATAATCCTCATTTTGTTAGAACTCGAAAAATAAAATAGATGGTAATTAAAAAACAGATATGGATTAATTCCAAAAGAAACCTATGTTCATAAAGATGTACCACACACGAAAAATATATTCTTGTCTCTAAGGGATATGATTGAAGCTTTCCTTATATCCACAAGATGAAGAAAGCAGGTTTTCCAGATTCTTTTCTGACGGTAATTGGGAGCAACATTGCTTTGTCGTATGGGTCTATTCCCTATCTACTTCCTTTTATATATATATATATATATATATATATATATATATATATATGTATATTTATGTATATATATTTATATATGTATATGTATGTTTTATATTATGTGTTTATATATGTATATATATGCATATATATGAATATATAAATACTATATATATATTATACTAGTATTCTATATATTAATTGCATTGCGTAAATTCCAGTGTTATGAGAATATAAATTATATTTCATGCGTTGCACTGCAAAATCTAGTGCACGCGGACTGACAAAAACGGTTCTCGAGGGCGTGGCGAACAAGCGAGGTTGGAGGTATATAGTTCGCTCCCTCGCGGCTCGTTTGTAGACAACCAAATTGGCCGCCAACTCAAAAGTGTATCTGTCTGAATTGCAACGCGTTTTACTTTTACCTTTGCATCTCTCCTAACTATTAATGTGCGTGTAATAAGAAATCGTTTACATCGGTTTCGAGCCTTATTATCTGCTCAGTCAGGAAAGTAAATAATTTCTCTCTCGACAAGTTTCCTTGATCACTGTCGTGCAAAGATTTTGTTTACGATGATCAGCTGATAAGTACATTGCGCAGCGTTTTAATCCAGGATTAAACTTGCCGTGCAGAAACACTCAGTAATCGCAGGGATTGTCTTCATTTACAGATTCTTTGCCAAGATGTGAAAGCATAGAGGACGAACGACATAAAAGGGACGCAAAGACAACGAAAGAAAATAAAATAAGCCTAATACAAACACAAGAGGAGACTGGGAACAGGGAAGCCTCTTCTAGATTGAGTCGTGTACAGGTGAGAAGAACTGGGTATTGTTATTTCATCTATTGAAGGGAAAAAGCTATATTTGAACTGTGTTCATTATTCTTAGATAATTGGTTGTCACCCAATTTAAGCAAATAGTTTACGATGGGATTAGACGATACTTTGTGGGTGTGTTGCCTATCAGACAAGGGACCAATTGTTAGACTGTAGCGGAAATCCAGCTGGATAAGCAATCAGGCCAAGAGTGAAGTATGAAGGAATATCAATTTAGGAGACCAGGGACACGGGTTAGAGAACTCTCTCGTATACGCGACTCTCGTAACAGTTACGGGACGTATCCAACGATTTCTAAACTAGCAACGTTACGACCATTTTCAAACGCCAAACAACGAAACGTAGGACTCTCGTAACCGTTACGACGTGTTTTACAATCCTTTAGCACCATGGGCATTTATCTCCCAAAGAACGGCTCGAAGACCAATCGGCGTTGCGGCTCGGGGAAAAAAATCGACCAATCAGAGCGTTAACCGCTGAACTGATGGCAGCAAAATGAAGTTACCAATAAACGGTTCTTATGAAATGTTCACATAAAATATGATTAAACAGCATTTTCAAAATGATGTTCAAGTCAATAAGGCAAATAAAGAGAGTCATGAAACTGTAAGGCCAGTAAACTATCTTTTTCTAGTTAGAGTCAAGTGCAATGACTCAACTTTCACCACTAAATACTATATTATCGTGCACCATCTTTAAACAAACTCATAAAATGTTCTGATAAACTATATCTGTTATCGATAGCTATATCAAGCTATCTATATCTGTCTAATATGTATAAACCACTACACCTATAAGTGCATATCACATATGCATAAATACATAATAAATACATACACATATATAAAACATATGTACACACACATACACAAACACCCACACACACACACACACTACACACACACAACAACACAACACACACAACACACACACCACACAACATATATATATATATATACATAATATATATAATATATATATATATATATATATATATATATAATATATATATATATATATATATATTATATATATATATATATATATATATATATATATTATTTATATAGTATATATATATATATATAAATATATATATATATAAATATATATATATATATATATATTATATATATATATATATATATATATATCTCTATGTATGTATTATATGTGTGTGTGTGTGTGTGTGTGTGTGTGTGTGTGTGTGTGGTGTGGTGTGTGTGTGGTGTGTGTCGTGTGGTGTGTGTGTGTGGGTGTTGTACATATGTTTATATATGTGTATGTATTTATATGTATTTATCATCTATAGGATATGCACTTATATGTGTAGTGGTTTTATACATATTATAGACAGATATAGATAGATTGATATAGCGATAGATACATATATAGTTATAGAATTTATGAGTTGGTAAAGATGGCTGAAGAATATATAGGTATTTAGTGTGAAAGGAGCATTGCACTTGACTTAACTTTAGGAAAAAAGAATATTACTGGCATAAAGTTTCATGACTCTCCTTATTAGCTTAGTGACTTGAAACATCATTTTGAAAATGCCTGTTTAATCATATTTTATGTGAAAATTCATAAAGAAACTTGTTATTGTACAGCTTCATTAGTGCTGCCTCAGTTCAGAGGTTAACGCTTATTGGTCGATTTTTTCCCCGAGCCAACGCCCGATTGTAGTCGAGCGTTCTTTGGGAGATAAAGCCCCAGTTGTGTGCTAAGATTGTAAACACGCGTGGCGTAACGGTTACGAGAGTTCCTACGTTTTCGTTGTTGGCGTGTGAAATGGTCGTAAGGGGTTGCTAGTGAGAAATCGTTGATACGTACCGTAACGGTACGAGAGTCAGCGTATACGAGAGAGTTCAGTAAACGCCGTTGTCCCTGGTCTCCTAATTGATATTCTCATACTTCACTCTGGCTCGTGATGCTGATCCAAGCTGGATTCCGCTACGTCTAACAAATTGGTCCTTGTTGATAGGCAACACACCCACAAAGTATCGTCATAAACCTAATCATAACTAATTTGGCTTAAATTGGGGGACAAACCAATTAGCTAAGAAATAAATGACCACCGTTCCCAAAAATATAGCTTTTCCTTCTACTAGATGAAATAACAATACCCAGTTCTTCTCACCTGTACACGACTCAATCTAGAAGAGGCTTCCCTGTTCCCAGTCTCCTCTTGTGTTTGTATTAGGCTTATTTTATTTTCTTTCGTTGTCTTTGCGTCCCTTTTATGTCGTTCGTCCTCTATGCTTTCACATCTTGGCAAAGAATCTGTAAATGAAGACAATCCCTGCGATTACTGAGTGTTTCTGCACGGCAAGTTTAATCCTGGATTAAAACGCTGCGCAATGTACTTATAGTATCATCGTAAACAAAATCTTTGCACGACAGTCATCAAGGAAACTCGTCGAGAGAGAAATTATTTACTTTCCTGACTGAGCAGATAATAAGCTCGAAACCGATGTAAACGATTTCTTATTACACGCACATTAATAGTTAGGAGAGATGCAAAGGTAAAAGTAAAACGCGTTGCAATTCAGACAGATACACTTTTGAGTTGGCGGCCAATTTGGTTGTCTACAAACGAGCCGCGAGGGAAAGCGAACTATATACCTCCAACCCTCGCCTTGTTCGCCAACGCCTCGCGAACCGTTTTGTCAGTCGGCTGTGCACTAGATTTTGCAGTGCAACGCATGAAATATAATTTATATTCTCATAACACTGGAATTTACGCAATGCAATTAATATATAGAATACTAGTATAATATATATATAGTATTTATATATTCATATATATGCATATATATACATATATAAACACATAATATAAAACATACATATACATATATAAATATATATACATAAATATACATATATATATATATATATATATATATATATATATATATAAAAGGAAGTAGATAGGGAATAGACCCATACGACAAAGCAATGTTGCTCCCAATTACCGTCAGAAAAGAATCTGGAAAACCTGCTTTCTTCATCTTGTGGATATAAGGAAAGCTTCAATCATATCCCTTAGAGACAAGAATATATTTTTCGTGTGTGGTACATCTTTATGAACATAGGTTTCTTTTGGAATTAATCCATATCTGTTTTTTAATTACCATCTATTTATTTTTCGAGTTCTAACAAAATGAGGATGATTAACATCAAATTCCGAAAGGTTTAACACACTCACTTATGATATTCAGTGAAACGTGAGATATCATAAATATTAATATCTCAACACCTGAGAGGTTAAGAAATGAGAGTTGTTGCTCTCGAACATACCTTTCCCTGAATAAGTCTACAATATCCACAAACTTGAGGTAAAAAAAAATAATAATAATGATATCTATCTATATATCTATCTATCTATATATGTATATAAATATATATATATATATATATATATATATATATATATAACACCCTATGTATGTTTGTATATATATATATATATATATATATATATAAATATTTTTTTTTTATTATATATATATATAATATATATATATATATATATATATATATATATATGTATGTATAATCTTACAGAAATTAATGACAGAGAAATCATCAAACCTACCTTTCCCAGAATAACAGTCTACAACATCCATGAACGGAGCCCACAGGGGATGGTCAGCCAGTGCAGGAGAGCGGGGGAGCGGACTTAGGTTACAGACTGTCACCGCAGGAAACATCACATTCGTTTCAACGACGACCTGAAATATAAGATATATTGGATATAGATCAAACATGTCTTGTTAGTTTGTGTCATTAAGAACGGAAAAGGTATAATCCTTATTCGAAATAAGCCTTTTAGGTTAAGTGAATAGCAACAGAAAAAGGGGAAATTCGGAGAAACAAATAAGGCCCCCCAAAAATCAGGATGTCAAGATTTCCACAAATATCGTGACACAAAATCAACAACTCTATACACTGCTATACATCATGAAATTAGGCCGTATTTGTACTACCTTCCGGTTGATATTTTTCGAGAAGCGGTTGTAGTCGTTTATGACGAGGCCGATTTGGTAGACGGACCACACCACGAAGACCAGAAAACACCAGGAACCACAACACTCGCGGGACAGATGCTTCCTGTGGTTGTAGACAGCAAATAACGATGATGTGGTGGTGAAGAACAAGAGGATAAACAATAAAATGTTGCATGATATAAAAAACATAAATTGTAAAAAGGCATAAAATCGAAAATAAGAAATAAGTAAATGAATAGAATAGAGCATTAAAAAGTATTTAATTTCCCTAATTTTGACCAAAATGACAGTTTACTTTCCCTTACTCGAATAAAAGAGTATTGGTTCTCTCCTTTATTCTGAATAAAATGGTACTTTACTTTCTCTCCGTAAATCTGACTAAGAAAGTACTTTGAACACGAAGAAGAAAAAGGACAGGGACACAAGCACCCCACTCCTCTCTGTGTGTACGTCGCTATTGGATGTTAAGCTTTTTTGTTACCCCCTGAAGGAAATATTACTGAGCCACGAAGATTTATGCTCGTCTCCCCTTAAACGCAGAAGCAAAGAGAAAACGAAGCCAACAGTACCTACGATTTCGACTCTACTTTTGATAAAAAAAAAGAAAAAAAAAAAAAAAAAAAAAATCACACCTAAATATTCAGAATAGTGGGGGGGGAGCGTGACTTACTTGAATACTCGACCAACGCCATGAATAGTCGTGGTGCCGAAGAATTCTCCTGCAATAGCCGTCACCGATTCTTCCTGTTTCTCATTTTCTTCCTTTTGAATCGGGTCTGGGAGATCCATGGTGCTGATAGAAGTAAAAAGGATATAGGGATAACAAGAAGGACGATGATTATCAGGACAAATTTTTTGTTGCTGGTGGTGTAATTATTGTTTATCATTAACACTCATGCTGCGTGTATCAGTATTAATTTTATCTATTGTTGTTATTATTATGATTATTATCAGTATTATCAGTCTTAGTATTTTTGTTATAATTAGTATTATTTTTGTTGTTGGTTGTTGTTACTAAATTATTATTATTGCTGTTGGTGATGTTATTATCACTATTTTATTAATTATTATTATTATTACAATATTATTATTATCATTACAATCATTATTACATTATCCATTATTGATATTATAGTTTTATTATTGTTATCATTATCATTAGTGATATTATCAGTGTTATTATTGTTATCACTATCATTAGTATTACTATTATTATCATTATATCAGTATTATTATGTTCATCATTGTCAGCATAATTAGTATAAACATTATTATTACACATATTCAGCAATAATCTAAGCACACGCAAATGTTTCAGGGGTGCCCGTGCGATAACAATGATAGTTATCATATCTCAAAATCTTTATTTCCAATACTGTTCTGCACGAAAGGTTATTACCTTATAATATAAAAAAAAAAACAAAATTTTTTTTTTACAAACCATTATGT
>NC_051392.1:51946234-51948169 GCF_015228065.2 Penaeus monodon
CAGAATAAAGTAAATTTAAAGATCAAGAAGAATAAAAGAGAGGAAAATAACAATGAATGTTACTGGAATACCCTGAAAGAGGCAGTGTTGGACAGTGCAAAGACTAGCAGCAAGTAAAAACAGCTAAATAATGAAATGAGGCGGGAAACAGACAAGGCAAAGAAAGAGTGGTGAAAAGAAGAATGTGAAAATCTGGAAGATAAGAGCTGTTGTATAATGAAGTAAAACAGTTACCATAACAAAATAAGGTAAGTAATAATGGAAGTGCTATTAAAGATGAGAATGGAAACCTTTTGACAAAAGTGATATCAAGTATCGATACAAACAATACAATGGAGTATTATATGATAGAGACTGGAAACCTTTGATGGAGATTTTTGAAATAGCGAAAATGAGGTAGATGACTGTAAATGCGTTATTAGATAGTGAAATCAAGTGACAGCAATAAAGAATTTAAAGAACAGAAAAACTGTAGGTGTGGATGGTATGCCAGCATAGTTCTGGAAGAACTTGGATGAGGAAGGAACATCAGAGTTGATATATGCAAGAAAGTTTCAGGTGTCTGGTCAGAATTCACGAAGGCAGTCATAATACCTTTGGCAAAAAAAAGCGCATGTAACTACATTTAGGGAATACAAAATCATCAGGTTAATAAGACATGCATCAAAGATCTTACTTAGGATACTGAATGAGAGACTAGATGGAAAGTCTAGGGATTACATCAGCAAAACATAGTTTGGTTTTAAGAGAGGATGTGGTACCAGAGACGCAGTCGAAGTCATGCGCATGCTATGTGACAATGTATTGGACAATGGAAAGGAACTCTTATGTCTGCTTTGTGGACTATGAGAAAGCTTTTAATAGGGTTGGCTGGGTTAAGATGCTGGATTATGATTTTTTTTTTTTAATAGATACATGATAGATAATTGATTTGTGAATTGTATATGAAGCAAGATACAGTGGTCAAAATTATGAATGAATCAAATCCATGAACATTAGATAAAAGTCCGACAAAACTGTACACTGTCTCCTCTGTTATTTTCAACCTACACAGAGAGGATGATGGCAGGATTCATGACAACACACACACAGAAATATATATATATATATATATATATATATATATATTATATATATATATATATATATGTATCAAATCGGTGCAAGTGCACTCACCAATCGCCGCATGCGAGCGCGTGGGTGCATCCATGCACACGCATCGCCCGAGTGCGTATGTGAGCACTTGCACTGATTTTAGGTTAATCGAACCTAGATACTATGAAGTTCCTTGGGCAAGGAACTTCACCTCGATTGCCTATTTAGCCACTGGGTGGCCAAGCCAGCCCCAAGGTCCAGTGCTGGTCCTCAGATCGGCTAATAGAGAGAATGATTAACTAAGGTAAACTCCGTGGAAAGGAACTGGTGACCTACCACGATCACTCCAAGAGCATCACAACATGAAAAACTACAAATTAAGTATCATGCTGTGACCACGGCGGCTCCAAACATGAACCTAATTTTATATGAACCTATTCATATAAAACATGAACTATATATATATATTAATATATATATATATATATATATATATATATATATATATATATATATATATAAATATATGCTACGCCAGTGGGTTCTTTCTCTGTGCTAAAATGTGTTAACATGAAAAGGATAACCTGGGCATGTTTTAACATGAAGGACTGGCAAACATGACGCAGTGGCTGTTAGCGGGAGGAGCGGAGGACAGCGAAGAGACGGAGTTGGGTGTGCTGCCTCCTGTGAAGACCTCGTGTGTGCCCTTGTGACCTAGATATATACTTGTGTTGCCCTGTTATAAGCTGTATCGGCAGTGGACATGATGGTTGTCCCCCCTTATGGTGCTATAGCAAAGTGTACGGGTAATAACTTGTGTAAATAAAGGAAAGACAGTCA
>NC_051392.1:51952987-51960868 GCF_015228065.2 Penaeus monodon
GTCTTCATAGGTCCTTTTCACGAAAAGGGAGAGAAGATTTTTTTTGGGTTAAATTTATTAATAAATTCAAATACAAAATTTGAGGAATTCTTCATTTCCTCAAAACCGACCACCCACCCCCACCCCATGGAGCCCAACGAGGGGAAGCTATAGTTGGGGCTCAAAATCTCCCAACAGCCACAGGGGTAATGAGGAAATATACGCAGCCACTTTTAAACAGTATGATGTCATTTCGCGGGACCTAGCGCTACCGACTAAATAGTACCTGCTTGACCCTAGCCATATTTGACCAGCCGATTGACTTGACTGGGCCTTGATCAAGCCACCCGTCTAGCCAGTATAAAGGACCAAAGAGGTGTGTTGCTAGTGCGGGGCGCAGCGTGCAGCATCGCTCAACCTCCGGGACTCCTGTCTCCGGGTAATACGGATGCCACACACGGCAAAGACACGTGGGAGAGTTCTCCTGGTCCAAGAGGGAATGAACCAGGGGTGGGTGCACCATCCCCTCTCATAGGCCTTGGTGCACCAGGAAGCCTTTTTTGTCTCATCCCTCACGGTGACCCCTCCAGTATGAGTAGCCCTCTGGTCCGGCCACCAGATCATTGGGACCTCAACCCCCCCCACCGCGGCAAGGCGGCTTCCGTTAGGGGGGGCCTTATCGGAGAAGTTGGGCTACCAACACTGTAACTAACCCCCCCCTGGTCCAACAAGGCTCCCCCAACCGCTAGGGCCATCAGCCAGCTGCAGGTTTTGGATGGGCTCCACGAGGCCCCCTCTACTCCCCGCATCACTTTTGGGATAGTCACACCGGATTCTAGACTCTGTCCTGGGGGCAAGTGCAGTCCTCAGCCGTAACTACCTCTGCACAGCCAACCACGGAAGCAGGGGCACATCTTCACCCTGCACCCTCACCAGCTTCCGTCCAAGGTCGACACACGCCTTACTCTGCGTCAGGTAGTCAAGGCCCAGCAAACAGTGCTCGTCCAGATCGGCTACATACACCGGCAGCCGCTGCACCCTGCTGCCCACGCCAATACGAGCCTCCACTGGCCCTTGAGCTGCACACAATGCCCCCTGGGCACCACACAGTCTCTGTGGTGCGTTGGAAGTCGCATAGTGGCCAACATATCAGGCCGCACTAGGGTCTTCTCAGCCCCAGTGTCCAATGTCAGGCAGCATGGCTTCCTATCTAAATGAGCCTCCACCTGCATCCCTGCTGGTTCGACGGCAGCTTACCCAGTCGGGGCCTGGGGAAACCCAGGACGGCTGGGTTTCGGCCCCTTCTCCAGCCTGTCCGAGTTTTCCTCCTGTACCAATTCCTTAGCCTTAGGACTTGCACTCGGGTGGTGACCATACCTGCCACAGGCCTTGTAGCACTGCGGAAGGCATCAAAATCCGGCCGGTTGAGAGGTCATGTTCTCCGCTCCCTCCGACACCGACTACGTCTGTGCCCTACCTCACCGCAGCCCCACACAAGCCTTGGAAAGTGCTTGGGCTCAAACCCTTTCCCCAATGCTACCTTCTCCACTTTAGCCTTCCGGCCCGGAGGTCATGGCGGGGATGAGCAGCTGGCCCTAGGCCACTCGTTGCCTTCAGGAAGGCTTCAAAACTCCAAGGGGCCCCCGCCAGCGCCACCTACAGGTCCTCAGGGTGTGCCTGCTTGACGTAGATTTGCAGCTGCTGGTCCTGCAAAGCGTCAACAAAGAAATCGCGGCCCAGGACCACGATCATCTCTTCCGCTGCTGCAGGGTATGACCTCCTTACCAGCGCCTCCACATCCTGCACCAGCTGGGACAGGGGTCTCGCCATGTTCACGAGTCCGCTTCTTCAAGTGGGCCCGATATACCTCGGCCTGGTGGTGGTGCCCGAAACGGCTTTTCAAAGCCTCCGCCACGCTGGTGTAAGAGGCATGTTGGGATGACGGCAGATGCCCCAACACTTCCACCGCAGGGCCCCTTAGCGCTGTTACCAGCTGCAGGGACTTCTCTTCCTGGCTCCAGCCTTGGGCAGATGCCAGCATTTCAAATTGGGCGACATATGCCTCCCAGGCCACCTTCCCGTCGTACTCAGCTGGCTTACGCCTCACAAAATGTCTGGAGGCCGAGGGGCTGCAGGGTGGAGAATGCGTGCCGTGAACTAACACGCCTGGGGGGGAGGAAGGGGGGGAGGGAGGCAACGAGGCGGGTTGACCGGGTCCGAGTTTGCCGCCACCTATACCCAAGGGAGCAGTTCCGATGGGTCCCCAGCCTTCTGCAGCGACCACTGGCTCCGACACGACGCTGCGAGGCCCGGGGGTTCCCTGCCACGGAACCCAGGCAGACCCCAGTAAATCTGACACTCTGGCATCTGTTGCCAGAACCTCGTCTGCCTTCTCTGCTTACAACGTTACTACCTCGTGACGCCGCCTTTCACCCTTCACTTCCTCCCTCAGGCCCTGAACCTCGCCCTTCAGAGTCTGCACCTCCTCCATCAGTTCACTCTTCACGCTGTTGCAGGCCTTGTCGGTGTACTGCTGAGTTTCCATCTTCACAGATGCAAGATTGCTCTGTAACACCTCAACAAGTTGGCAGAACAGTTCCTCTGCCTTCCTTGCCTGCATCTCGACGAGATGATGCGCCTGCTCGTGTGCCCTCTGTGCCTGCTCTTCTGCCCTTTGTGCCATTTCCTCCCTCATACGGCCAGCATGGCAGTGATCAGTTCATCTGGCTCGGCTTCACCTCACTCGTGCCTGCCTCAGTCATAGCCTACTCTCCCTCATGGCTGCTGCCATCTTTGGACATGATAAATCGGCGCGTCTCACTGATGAAATATCACAAATCCCACTTCTGACACCATTTGTTACGGCGGCGCCTCGTCTCTCTGCCACCAACACAAGGTAGGCTAGGCAGACGGCGTGCTATCCACAGGGTCGTGAACATGAACAGCTCCAAGAGGCACGAGCACCACAGCATCCCAGAACACCACAGGGAAACGCCAAGTGGCGAGGCAGGGCACGAAATAAATACAAAATGACAGTCTTTCCTTTATTACACAAGTTATTTACCGTACTTTTTTCTATAGGCACAATACAGGGGGGAAACCAGCATGTCACACTGCACATACAGCTATAATAGGGCAACACAAGTTTATCAGGTCACAAGGGCACACATGAGGTCTTCACAGGAGCAGCACCCAACCGCGTCTCCCTTGGCTTGTTCCTCCCTCCTCCACTCACAGCCAGTTGCGTCATGTTTGCCCAGGGCCCTTCATGTTAACACATGCCCAGGTCATCCTTTTCATGTTAACACATGTTTCGCACAGAGACAAAGACCACTGACGTAGCAATACTAATCAAGTGGATAAAGAAAATAATGAAATGATAATAAAAAATTGCTAAGCTATTTCTAAAAAGAAAATATCTAAAACTAACTAACTAACAATTAAAACTGTATGGAAATAAAATATCAAAATACAAAAAATTCTTTAAAATATCTAAGAATAAAGTACGTAACATAGAACATGAAATAACATTAGGTTGAAAGAACGGCACCAATAATGAGCGAACAATTGGACGATGATAATGTATGTTAATCTATGTTTTATTTCAAATTACTGTAGTTGGGTTGGTCCAGAAAAAGCGATGCAAGTGGGGCTTGCGTATAATATTAGTTTACAAATGTAATGAAGGGGTTATAACCACTATTTGACAGACGGCAGAGAACAATACACTTTTCCCTTTGGTGATGCAAGCAGAGCGGATCCAGGTCCAAAAAGGTGTCGTCTACATTATTTACATATCATTGACGCATGTTTATACATCGTGAATAACTGTTGTGGGGGTGAAGTCTCGCTCTCTCTCTCTCTCTTAAAAAAGAAGAAGAAATAAGTACAGTAAAAACAGAAACACAGAAAGGTACTGACATTTGACCAAACGACCGGAAGGATTTTTCTTCCCCGTCTGGAATTTCTCAATAAACTTGATTAACTTGCTTTTACTGGAAGATATGGTTGGAAGGTTTTATGTGCATGTGAGGGGAAGGAGAGGGAAGGAGAGGGAGGGTGTCATAGGTTTCTTCATAGCCTCCTATATTATAAGTATTATTTGTATTAAATGAATTACTATTTCATATACTCCCTCGCCCATGACCGTATGGTTTTTTTCTTCAGCCAGTTGTTTCAGAAAAGAGGAAACTGATAAAACTGTTGGTGTGAAACTCTAACTTTATTATGTGATCGGTTACTCTTCTTCTACTGGTTCGTTGGATTATTTACTCATGGTAGGGCAATGTCTAGAGGTTTCATCAAACCGGCTACCACTTCACCCTGGAATGCCATATGCAGTAATAAGGGTGCCTCAATATTCAGGGGTATGATAAAAGTTCCTCTTATTTATCGACAATTATAGTTTGTTCTTTAAGCATGTACCCTGTGTTTATTTTTTTTTCGAGCTCCATTAATTTACGTAAAAGTAGACTCGCCCAAGGTTAAAGAGTAAATAAAAAGGGTAAATAAAAGTGTTACGCAGAGACTGTGGAATGTTTGGGAACTATTGGTATACACCATGATAGTTCTTGTTTCTACCATACGGTAAAAATAAACGATGCACTTGTTATATAACATGCGATAACACACACGCACACACACGCGCGCACGCACACACACACACCACACACACACACAACACACAAAACACCACACACACACACCACACACACACACACACACACACACACACACACACACACAAACACACACCACGCACACGCACACGCACACGCGCGCGCGCACTGAAACAATAACATAAATATAGCCTAAATAAGTTCTACTTCGACGCCAGCGCTCTTTCGCAAGAATTCTTGAACTGTTATTATTATCATCTTGTTTTAGGAATATTCTTATATATTAGTTTAATTATAAAGTTTTAAGTAAATTGATATAGATTTTAAAATTATTTCCTTTCAAACCTACTTTTAATTGAACTTATATTTCTTTACACACCCGGGTATATACGAAATCGATAATAATACGGACGAAAAAGCCAAAAAATATTACACAGTTATCCACTTGAAGAATATATGAAAAAGAAAGATAATTAGTTAATATTGTTCGGGAAAAAGATTGAAATAGGCACATATTTCGTAAAAGAATACAAGGCAATCATTATTTTTATGATGACATGTGGCAATACTCTCACGTTTGATTAAGGTCCGCAGGACAGAGTAACATAATCCATTCTAGATAGATATTCGTTAGATGTAGACCACCGTATAGAGGTAATGGTTACATGAAACGTGAGGTTTTTGCATGATGTGTTTGATAATTAGAATCGAGTGACATAAAGTAAACAAAATATGTTTCTCAAGATAAGTATCTGTTACTGAGCGAGTGTTACAGATTGGGAATTATGTATTATTGCAACACACTGTTTGGCTTGACAAGAGAAATTAAACCATATATTCAGTGTTCACTGGACATACCTCGCTTATTGTGACATTGAAAAGATAAAAGAAGGAAAATTCATGTAGTGTTCTTGCGTGTATGTACCTCACCCTGCTCTTATGCATATTAACAAGATAAGCAAACAGACACACGCTAAGCCTTTCAGGGTACAACACAAATTTTAAGCATACTTCCCGAACGTGTCATTTGATCACGTGACACACTCTGTCATTCTTCCCCTTGCCTTTTAACGGTGTGGACGTCCTGCGAGTGTGGCTGTTTCATGTGGAAGATCTTCGGTGTACAAGTTTCCAACAAGGCATTTCTAACGGTAATTATTGCATCTATTATTACCCATCTCATTAACTCACTAAAGAGCCCGCCTATCCATAAATCAATATTTCCAACTCTTATAGCCGCATATTCATCTGTGTATATTAAAGAATAACAGTAGTCATGTTGCAGTGCGAAAATATTATTAAGTAAAATGAATCCACTCGCCAAAAAAAAAAAAAAGAAAAAAAGAGGTTGTCTCCATGCTATAACTCTCCGATAAAAAAGTATCTATGTATGTACATTTGTATGTATATGAATGTATCTGTAACTACAAGAACCGCAACGTTTGTTTAAGGTAAAAACAAACGTTTCGTTATCTCAGCCAGATCAAGAACGCCCCATAGCAAATCGCGCTTTTGCATACTGAAAATAACTGATCCTGCTCATTTGCTTCAGCCATGCAGCACACGTATTGGTTACGGTAACATTTGCAGAACCAGAAACGCAGACATTCTATACAATTCAATAGAAAACACTGTCAACGAATAATGATAAGAAGAAAAACAAACGTCAACTAATGAGTAAGTTCACTTCCCAACAGCAAACGTAATTTCTTCTGAAAAAAACAGAGAACCATGAATGATGGCAGACAGAGGAAACCGTTGCAAAATCCGTGGCTCCTAAACTTGCTGTAAGTCTAAATCAATATTGACTCGTTAGTGTATGTGGAATTGATGTAACCAGGCATGGATTTTTCTTGTCTGTGAAAAGATCACCATCATCATCATCATCATCTTCGTCGTCTTCGTCATCGTCATCGTCATCATCATGACTATTGTTTGATATTAGCTCTGTTACTTTTGTACTTTTGTACTCTTACTATTGCCACTATTGTTTTTGTTTTGTCATCATCATTATAATAATAATAATCACCATCATCATTAATACCATTTTTATTATTATGATCTTTCTTATCATTATTTTTATCATTATTGTCATTGTTGTTACTGTTTTGTTATGCTATATCATCACATTTATTATTATTGTTATAGTCGTTATTGTTATTATTGCTTATTATTATTATTGTCATTATTATTATTGTTGTCATTATTATTATTAATGTCATTATTATTACTATCATTACTGTTGTTGTTACTACTACTACTACTATTATTACTGTTATTATTACTGTTGCGGAGGAAAGTCTCCAACATTAACCAAAAAGTCTCATCTGTCTTTTAATACAGGCTCCGCTTACACCTATACGTTAAACATAAAAAAAAAAAAAAAAAAAAAAAAAAAAAAAAAAAAAATATATATATATATATATATATATATATATATATATATATATATATATATGTATATATATAAAAATTATATTTCATTGTAATAATAAGTAAATTTTGAATAAAAAAAAAAGTAAGACTGTGTCTACAGTTAGTTATTTACGATGAGTCATTGTCATGACGTGACATGCAAGCGTGAACGTTTTCCATGTTATATTGTTGCAATGGACAGTATGAAACAAGGAGTCAAATAGTTTTTGAAGTAGTCAGTGACATAAAGAGACACAGATAACTAATACACGAGTACGCGCACATGCATGTACGTAAAAAAATACCAATACCAATACACACTAATAACAGGTACACAGAGACGAACACAAACAAACAAACATAGATACACTAACATGCATCTGTCAGGGCAGGGCTTTTCTCTGTGCTTTTCATTCTAAAATTCTTAGTATTAGAATTAAAAACAAACAAATATGAGAGCTGAAGATACTGCAGCTGCAGTCTTCTCTACTGAAAGGAGGGCATTCGCGATATGTGTTTGTATAGCTTAAGCATCTCGAGTAAAGTAGTGCCGCCGTGACTACACACAATCTCGTCAACTGAGACGCATATGCATTATATATATGTGTGTATGTATATATATATATATATATATATATATATATATATATATATATATATATACATATAAATATACATACATACATATATATATACATACATTATATATATATATATATATATATATTATATTCTATATATATATATATATATATATATAATATATATATATATATAAATTTTTACGCCGACCGCCTCGTCTCTCTGCCACCAACCAAGGCGGCTAGCAGACGGCGTGCTATTCACAGGGTCGTGAACAGCTCCAGAT
>NC_051392.1:51960968-51967345 GCF_015228065.2 Penaeus monodon
AAACTTGGCAGTTGGGCCCGGATTTCCCAGTTGTTTTTTTACAAGCCCTACCAGATCGGGTCCAAGGAGGGACCATGGGGCCAATGATGCGTAAAATGAAGCACTTTTTTTAAAAAGCTAAGACGGCACCACCCCCCCTTTTTAAGGATCAAGACCAAACACCCATGTAGTGGAAAGATGTGAAACATTCTCAGACCAATGACGATGTACTTGTCTCCCCCATAACACTAAAAAAGGGTATTGGGGGAAGATTGTGACATAGAGGTCTTATAATTTCCTTAGGGAGACTAATATTTTCAATAAAATTTGATTATGCATAATGTTTATGCAATCATTTATCACTTAGAGGCATTATATTTATGCTTTGATTTTAATCTATTTATGTGTTATTTGTAAATTTTATTGATAGATTTTTAAAGTTTTAAACATTTTAGTATTTCTAGTTAACAAGGTATTCGCCGCTAATGACCTTAGCTGTTGACGCGGCAGATAATTTTAAATAATCAATCAATCTTGGAGCTGTTCACGACCCTGTGAATAGCACGCCGTCTGCCTAGCCTGCCTTGTGTTGGTGGCAGAGAGACGAGGCGGTCGGCGTAACAATATATATATATATATATATATAATATATATATATATATTATATATATATATATATATAATATATATATTATATATAATATATATATAATATATATATTATATATATATATAATATATATATATAATATATTATATATATATATATTTTTATATTATTATATATCTTAAAAATTTTTAAAATATATATTTATATATATTTATATATATATATATGTTTTTGTTTTTTTATTATATATATATATATATTTATATATATATATATATATATATATATATTATATTATATATATTATTATATATATATATATATATATTAAAATAAAATTTTAAAATAATTTAAAAATATATATAATATATTTCATACAATTTTAATCAAAGCGCCATTTACGAATTGTTTAGTCCCCCACATTTCCGAATGCTTCTTCCCCTAGGAAGCCCCCTTTTAGTAAAAACCTCAAAGCTCTCATTTTTTTGTTTTTAATTCTAATACTAAGAATTTTTGAATGAAAAGCCCGAGAAAACCCTGCCCTGACGATGCTTTAGTGTATCTATGTTTGTTTGTTTGTGTTTGTCTCTGTGTACCTGTTATTAGTGTGTATTGGTATTGGTATTTTTTTACGTTCATGCATGTGCGCGTACTCGTGTATTATTTTATCTGTGTCTCTTTATGTCACTGACTACTTCAAAAACTATTTGACTCCTTGTTTCATACTGTCCATTGCAACAATATAACATGGAAAACGTTCACGCTTGCATGTCACGTCATGACAATGACTCATCGTAAATAACTAACTGTAGACACGGTCTTACTTTTTTATTCAAAATATACTTATTATTACAATGAAATATAATTTTTATATATATACATATATATATATATTATATATATATATAATATATATATATATATTTTTTTTTTTTTTTTTTTTTTTTTTTTTTTTTTTTTTATGTTTAACGTATAGGTGTAAACGGAGCCTGTATTAACAGATAGAGGAGACTTTTTGGTTAATGTTGGAGACTTTCCTCCGCAACAGTAATAATAACAGTAATAGTAGTAGTAGTAGTAGTAACAACAACAGTAATGATAGTAATAATAATGACATTAATAATAATAATGACAACAATAATAATAATGACAATAATAATAATAGCAATAATACAATGTTTGACTAAACAATAATAATAAATGTGATGATGATAGCAATAACAAAAACAGTAACAACAACAGTGACAATAATGATAAAAATAATGATACGAAAGATCATAATAATAATAGTATTAATGATGATGGGGCTTATTATTATTATAATGATGATGATGGTGATCTTTCACAGACAAGAAAAATCCATGCCTGGTTACATCAATTCCACATACACTAACGAGTCAATATTGTTTTAGACTTACAGCAAGTTTGGGACCACGGATTTTGAAACGGTTTCCTCTGTCTGCCATCATTCATGGTTCTCTGTTTTTTTCAGAAAAAATTACGTTGCTGTTGGGAAGTGAACTTACTCATTAGTTGACGTTTGTTTTTCTTCTTATCATTATTCGTTTGAGAGTGTTTTCTATTGCATTGTATAGAATGTTTTTCGTTCTGCAAATGTTCCCGGGCAACCAATACGTGTGCTGCATGGCTGTAGCATATGAGCAGGATCATTTTATTTACAGTATGCAAAAGCGCGATTTGCTATGGGGCGTTCTTGATCTGGCTGAGATAACGAAACGTTTGTTTTTACCTTAACAAACGTTGCGGTTCTTGTATTTTACAGATACATTCATATACATACAAATGTACATACATAGTACTTTTTATCGGAGAGTTATAGCATGGAGACAACCTCTTTTTTCTTTTTTTTTTTTTGGCGAGTGGATTCATTTTACTTAATAATATTTTCGCACTGCAACATGACTACTTTTTATTCTTTAATAACACAGATGAATATGCGGCTATAAGATTTGGGAAAATATTGATTTATGGATAGGCGGGCTCTTTAGTGAGTTAATGAGATGGCTAATAATAGATCCAATAATTACCGTTAGAAATGCCTTTTGGAAACTTGGGACACGAAGATCTTCCACATGAAACAGCCACACTCGCAGGACGTCCACACCGTTAAAAGGCAAAGGGGAAGAGTGACAGAGTGTGTCACGTGATCAAATGACACGTTCTGGAAGTATGCTTTTAAAAATTTTTTTGTACCCTGAAAGGCTTAGCGTTTTGTCTGTTTGCTTATCTTGTTAATATGCATAAGGCAGGGTGAGGTACATAAAACGCAAGAACACTACATGGAATTTTCCTTCTTTTATCTTTTCAATGTCACAATAAGCGAGGTGTGTCCCGTGAACACTGAATATATGGTTTAATTTCTCTTGTCTAGCCAAAAGTGTGTTGCAATAATACAAAATTCCCAATCTGTAATACTCGCTCAATAACAGATACTTATCTTGAGAAACATAAATTTTTTTTAATTTATGTCACTTGTTTCTAATTATCAACCACTTCGTGCAAAAACGTCACGTTTCATTTAACTATTACCTCTATACGGTGGTCTACATCTAACGAAAATCTATCTAGAATGGATTATGTTACTCTGTCCTGCGGACCTTAATCAAAAGTGAGAGTATTGCCACATGTCTCATAAAATAATGATTGCCCCTTTTATTCTTTTACGAAAAATGTGCCTATCAATCTTTTTTCCCCAACAATATTAACTAATTATCTTTTTTTTTCATATATTCTTCAAGTGGATAACTGTGGGAAAATTTTTTGGCTTTTTCGTCCGTATTATTATCGATTTGTATATACCCGGGTGTGTAAAGAAATATAAATTCAAATTTAAAAATAGGTTTGAAAGGAAATAATTTTAAAATCTATATCAATTTACTTAAAAACATTATAATCAAACTAATGTTAGCCACATATAACAATATTCCTAAAACAACAAGATGATAACAATAATAACGTTTAAGAAATTTTTGCGAAACAGAGCTGGCTTTGACCATGGTCGAATTAGCACTTATTTAGACTCTATATTTATGTTATTGTTTCAGTGCGTGCGTGCGTGCGTGTGTGTGTGTGTGTGTGTTGGGGTGGTGTGTGTGTGTGTGTGTGTGTGTGTGGTGTGTGTGTGTGTGTGTGTGTGTGTGTGTGTGTGTTTTGTGTGTGTGTGTGTGTGTGCGTGCGCGCGTGTGGGGTGCGTGTGTGTTATCGCATGTTATATAACAAGTGCATCGTTTATTTTAACCGTATGGTAGAAACAAGAACTATCATGATGTAAACCAATAGTTTCCCAAACATTTCAGTCTCTGCGTAACACTTTTATTTTCCTTCTACTTTTATTTACTCTTCAAACCCTTTGGGCGAGTCCCACTTTTACGTAAATTAATGGAGCTCGAAAAAAAATAAACACAGGGGACATGCTTAAAGAACAAAATATAATTGTCAGATAAATAAAAGGGGAAATTTTATCATACCCCCTGAATATTGAGGCACCCTTATTACTGCATATGGCAAATTTCCCGGTGAAGTGGTAGCCGGTTTGATGAAACCTCTAGACATTGCCCCACCATGAGTAAATAATCCAAACGAACCAGTAGAAGAAGAGTAACCGATCACATAATAAAGTTAGAGTTTTCACACCAACATTTTTATCAGTTTCCTCTTTTTCTGAAACAACTGGCTGAAGAAACAACCATACGGTCATGGGCGAGGGAGTATATGAAATAGTAATTCATTTAATACAATAATACTTATAATATAGGAGGCTATGAAGAAACCTATGACACCCTCCCTCTCCTTCCCTCTCCTTCCCTCACCTGCACATAAAACCTTCCAACCATATCTTCCAGTAAAAGCAAGTTAATCAAGTTTTATTGAGAAATTCCAGACGGGGAGAAAAATCCTTCCGGTCGTTGGTCAATGTCAGTACCTTTTCTGTGTTTCTGTTTTTACTGTTACTTATTTCTTCTTCTTTTTTAAGAAGAGAGAGAGAGAGCGAGACTTCACCCCAAAACAGTTATTCACGATGTATAAACATGCGTCAATGATATGTAAATAATGTAGACGACACCTTTTTGGACCTGGATCCCCCTCTGCTTGCATCACCAAAGGGAAATTTGTATGTTCTCTGCCGTCTGTCCAAATAGTGGTTATAACCCCTTCATTACATTTGTAAACTAATATTATTACGA
Source organism: Penaeus monodon (assembly GCF_015228065.2). Classification (NCBI taxonomy): domain Eukaryota; kingdom Metazoa; phylum Arthropoda; class Malacostraca; order Decapoda; family Penaeidae; genus Penaeus; species Penaeus monodon. The sequence continues at coordinate 51,965,763 of NC_051392.1, forward strand.
AAGCCCCCACTTGCATCGCTTTTTCTGGACCAACCCAACTACAGTAATTTGAAATAAAAACATAGATTAACATTACATTATCATCGCCCAAATTGTTCGCTCATTATTGGTGCCGTTCTTTCAACCTAATGTTATTTTCATGTTCTATTTACGTACTTGTATTCTTAGATATTTTAAAGAATTTTTTGTATTTTGATATTTTATTTCCATCCCATTTTTTAATTGTTAGTTAGTTAGTTTTAGATATTTTTCTTTTTAGAATAGGCTTAGCAATTTTTTTATTATCATTTCATTATTTTCTTTATCCACTTGATTAGTATTGCTACGTCAGTGGGTCTTTGTCTCTGTGCGAAACATGTTTTAAACATGAAAAGGATGACCTGGGCATGGGGTTAACATGAAGGGCCCTGGGCAAACATGACGCAACTGGCTGTGAGTGGAGGAGGGAGGAACAAGCCAAGGGAGACGCGGTTGGGTGCTGCTCCTGTGAAGACCTCAGTGTCCCCTTTTGTGACCTGATAAATTTTGGGTTTTTGCCCTATTATAGCTGTATGTGCAGTGTGACATGCTGGTTTCCCCCCTGTATTGTGCCTATAGAAAAAGTACGGTAAATAACTTGTGTAAAAAAAGGGAAAAGACTGTCATTTTGTATTTATTTCGTGCCCTGCCTCGCCATTTGGGCTTTTCCCTGTGGTGTTCTGGGATGGGGTGGTGCTCGGTGCCTCTTGGAGCTGTTCAGTGTTCACGACCCTGTGGATAGGGACGCCGTCTGCCTAGCCTACCTTGTGTTGGTGGCAGAGGACGAGGCGGCCGGGTAACAAATGGTGTCAGGAGTGGGATTTGTGATATTTGATCAGTGAGACGCCCCCGATTTATCATGTCCAAAGATGGCAGCAGCCATGAGGAGAGGAGGCTATGAAATGAGGCAGGCACGAGTGAGGTGAAGCCGAGCCAGATGGACCTGATCACTGCCATGCTGGCCGGTATGAGGGAGGAAATGGCACAAAGGGCAGAAAAGCAGGCACAGAGGGCACACGAGCAGGCGCATCATCTCGTCGAGATGCGGCAAGGAAGCAGAGGAACTGTTCTGCCAAATTGTTGAGGTGTTACAGAGCAAAACTTGCATCTGTGAAGATGGAAAATCAGCAGTACACCGACAAGGGCCCGCAACAGCGTGAAGAGTGAACTGATGGAGGAGGTGCAGACTCTGAAGGGCGAGGTTCAGGGCCTGAGGGAGGAAATGAAGGGTGAAAGGCGGCGTCACGAGGTAGTAACGTTTTTAAGCAGAAGGCAGACGAGGTTCGGCAACAGATGCCAGAGTGTCAGATTTACTGGGGTCTGCCTGGGTTCCGTGGCAGGGAACCCCCGGGCCTCGCAGCGTCGTTTTCGGAGCCAGTGGGCGCTGCAGAAAGGGTGGGGACCCTCGGAACTGCTCCCTTGGGGATAGGTGGCGGCAAACTCGGACCCCGGGCAACCCGCCTCGTTGCCTCCCTCCCCCCCTTCCTCCCCCCCAGGCGTGTTAGTTCCCCGGCACGCATTCTCCACCCTGCAGCCCCTCGGCCTAACCAGACATTTTGGAGGGG
>NC_051392.1:51967445-51972693 GCF_015228065.2 Penaeus monodon
CCATGAAGGCTTGGGTTTCTGTTTGCTTATCTTGTTAATATGCTAAGAGCAGGGTGAGGTACATACACGCAAGAACACTACATGAATTTTCCTTCTTTTATCTTTTCAATGTCACAATAAGCGAGGTGTGTCCAGTGAACACTGAATATATGGTTTAATTTCTCTTGTCTAGCCAAACAGTGTGTTGCAATAATACAAAATTCCCAATCTGTAATACTCGCTCAATAACAGATACTTATCTTGAGAATCATATTTTGTTTAATTTATGTCACTTGTTTCTAATTATCAACCACATCATGCAAAAACGTCACGTTTCATGTAACTATTACCTCTATACGCTGGTCTACATCTAACGAATATCTATCTAGAATGGATTATGTTACTCTGTCCTGCGGACCTTAATCAAACGTGAGAGTATTGCCACATGTCATCATAAAAATAATGATTGCCTTGTATTCTTTTACGAAATATGTGCCTATGCAATCTTTTTCCCGAACAATATTAACTAATTATCTTTCTTTTTCATATATTCTTCAAGTGGATAACTGTGTAATATTTTTTGGCTTTTTCGTCCGTATTATTATCGATTTCGTATATACCCGGGTGTGTAGAGAAATATAAGTTCAATTAAAAGTAGGTTTGAAAGGAAATAATTTTAAAATCTATATCAATTTACTTAAAACATTATAATCAAACTAATGTTAGCCACATATAACAATATTCCTAAAACAACAAGATGATAACAATAATAACGGTTTAAGAATTCTTGCGAAACAGAGCTGGCTTTGACCATGGTCGAATTAGCACTTATTTAGACTCTATATTTATGTTATTGTTTCAGTGCGTGCGTGCGTGCGTGTGTGTGTGTGTGTGTGTGTGTGTGTGTGTGTGTGTGTGTGTGTGTGTGTGTGTGTGTGTGTGTGTGTGCGTGCGCGCGTGTGTGTGCGTGTGTGTTATCGCATGTTATATAACAAGTGCATCGTTTATTTTAACCGTATGGTAGAAACAAGAACTATCATGATGTAAACCAATAGTTCCCAAACATTTCAGTCTCTGCGTAACACTTTTATTTACCTTCTACTTTTATTTACTCTTCAACCTTGGGCGAGTCTACTTTTACGTAAATTAATGGAGCTCGAAAAAAAAATAAACACAGGGTACATGCTTAAAGAACAAACTATAATTGTCAGATAAATAAGAGGAACTTTTATCATACCCCCTGAATATTGAGGCACCCTTATTACTGCATATGGCATTCCAGGGTGAAGTGGTAGCCGGTTTGATGAAAACCTCTAGACATTGCCCTACCATGAGTAAATAATCCAAACGAACCAGTAGAAGAAGAGTAACCGATCACATAATAAAGTTAGAGTTTCACACCAACAGTTTTATCAGTTTCCTCTTTTTCTGAAACAACTGGCTGAAGAAACAACCATACGGTCATGGGCGAGGGAGTATATGAAATAGTAATTCATTTAATACAAATAATACTTATAATATAGGAGGCTATGAAGAAACCTATGACACCCTCCCTCTCCTTCCCTCTCCTTCCCTCACCTGCACATAAAACCTTCCAACCATATCTTCCAGTAAAAGCAAGTTAATCAAGTTTATTGAGAAATTCCAGACGGGGAAGAAAAATCCTTCCGGTCGTTGGTCAAATGTCAGTACCTTTTCTGTGTTTCTGTTTTTACTGTTACTTATTTCTTCTTCTTTTTTAAGAGAGAGAGAGAGAGCGAGACTTCACCCCCACAACAGTTATTCACGATGTATAAACATGCGTCAATGATATGTAAATAATGTAGACGACACCTTTTTGGACCTGGATCCGCCTCTGCTTGCATCACCAAAGGGAAAAGTGTATTGTTCTCTGCCGTCTGTCAAATAGTGGTTATAACCCCGTCATTACATTTGTAAACTAATATTATTACGCAAGCCCCACTTGCATCGCTTTTTCTGGACCAACCCAACTACAGTAATTTGAAATAAAAACATAGATTAACATTACATTATCATCGTCCAATTGTTCGCTCATTATTGGTGCCGTTCTTTCAACCTAATGTTATTTTCATGTTTTATGTTACGTACTTGTATTCTTAGATATTTTAAAGAATTTTTTGTATTTTGATATTTTATTTCCATACAGTTTTAATTGTTAGTTATTAGTTTTAGATATTTTTCTTTTTAGAAATAGGCTTAGCAATTTTTTATTATCATTTCATTATTTTCTTTATCCACTTGATTAGTATTGCTACGTCAGTGGGTCTTTGTCTCTGTGCGAAACATGTGTTAACATGAAAAGGATGACCTGGGCATGTGTTAACATGAAGGGCCCTGGGCAAACATGACGCAACTGGCTGTGAGTGGAGGAGGGAGGAACAAGCCAAGGGAGACGCGGTTGGGTGCTGCTCCTGTGAAGACCTCATGTGTGCCCTTGTGACCTGATAAACTTTGTGTTGCCCTATTATAGCTGTATGTGCAGTGTGACATGCTGGTTTCCCCCCTGTATTGTGCCTATAGAAAAAAGTACGGGTAAATAACTTGTGTAAATAAAGGAAAGACTGTCATTTTGTATTTATTTCGTGCCCTGCCTCGCCACTTGGCGTTTTCCCTGTGGTGTTCTGGGATGCTGTGGTGCTCGGTGCCTCTTGGAGCTGTTCAGTGTTCACGACCCTGTGGATAGCACGCCGTCTGCCTAGCCTACCTTGTGTTGGTGGCAGAGAGACGAGGCGGCCGGCGTAACAAATGGTGTCAGGAGTGGGATTTGTGATATTTGATCAGTGAGACGCGCCGATTTATCATGTCCAAAGATGGCAGCAGCCATGAGGGAGAGGAGGCTATGACTGAGGCAGGCACGAGTGAGGTGAAGCCGAGCCAGATGGACCTGATCACTGCCATGCTGGCCGGTATGAGGGAGGAAATGGCACAAAGGGCAGAAGAGCAGGCGCATCATCTCGTCGAGATGCAGGCAAGGAAGGCAGAGGAACTGTTCTGCCAACTTGTTGAGGTGTTACAGAGCAATCTTGCATCTGTGAAGATGGAAACTCAGCAGTACACCGACAAGGCCTGCAACAGCGTGAAGAGTGAACTGATGGAGGAGGTGCAGACTCTGAAGGGCGAGGTTCAGGGCCTGAGGGAGGAAGTGAAGGGTGAAAGGCGGCGTCACGAGGTAGTAACGTTGTAAGCAGAGAAGGCAGACGAGGTTCTGGCAACAGATGCCAGAGTGTCAGATTTACTGGGGTCTGCCTGGGTTCCGTGGCAGGGAACCCCCGGGCCTCGCAGCGTCGTGTCGGAGCCAGTGGTCGCTGCAGAAGGCTGGGGACCCATCGGAACTGCTCCCTTGGGTATAGGTGGCGGCAAACTCGGACCCGGTCAACCCGCCTCGTTGCCTCCCTCCCCCCCTTCCTCCCCCCCAGGCGTGTTAGTTCACGGCACGCATTCTCCACCCTGCAGCCCCTCGGCCTCCAGACATTTTGTGAGGCGTAAGCCAGCTGAGTACGACGGGAAGGTGGCCTGGGAGGCATATGTCGCCCAATTTGAAATGCTGGCATCTGCCCAAGGCTGGAGCAGGAAGAGAAGTCCCTGCAGCTGGTAACAGCGCTAAGGGGCCCTGCGGTGGAAGTGTTGGGGCATCTGCCGTCATCCCAACATGCCTCTTACACCAGCGTGGCGGAGGCTTTGAAAAGCCGTTTCGGGCACCACCACCAGGCCGAGGTATATCGGGCCCACTTGAAGAAGCGGACTCGTGAACATGGCGAGACACTGTCCCAGCTGGTGCAGGATGTGGAGGCGCTGGTAAGGAGGTCATACCCTGCAGCAGCGGAAGAGATGATCGTGGTCCTGGGCCGCGATTTCTTTGTTGACGCTTTGCAGGACCAGCAGCTGCAAATCTACGTCAAGCAGGCACACCCTGAGGACCTGTAGGTGGCGCTGGCGAGGGCCTTGGAGTTTGAAGCCTTCCTGAAGGCAACGAGTGGCCTAGGGCCAGCTGCTCATCCCCGCCATGACCTCCGGGGCCGGAAGGCTAAAGTGGAGAAGGTAGCATTGAGGAAGGTGAGCCCAAGCACTTTCCAAGGCTTGTGTTGGGGCTGCGGTGAGGTAGGGCACAGACGTAGTCGGTGTCGGAGGGAGCGGAGAACATGACCTCTCAACCGGACGGATTTTGATGCCTTCCAGCAGTGCTACAAGGCCTGTGGCAGGTATGGTCACCATCCGAGTGCAAGTCCTAAGGCTAAGGAAGTGGTACAGGAGGAAAACTCGGACAGGCTGGAGAAGGGGGCCGAAACCCAGCCGTCCTCGGTTCCCAGGCCCCGACTTGGGTAAGCTGCCGTCGAACCAGCACGATGCAGGTGGAGGGCTCAGTAGATAGGAAGCCATGCTGCCTGACATTGGACACTGGGGCTGAGAAGACCCTAGTGCGGCCTGATATGTTGGCCACTATGCGACTTCCAGACGCACCACAGAGACTGTGTGGTGTCACGGGGCATTGTGTGCAGCTCAAGGGGCCAGTGGAGGCTCGTATTGGCGTGGGCAGCATGGTGCAGCGGCTGCCGGTGTATGTGGCCGATCTGGACGAGCACTGTTTGCTGGGCCTTGACTACCTGACGCAGAGTAAGGCGTGTGTCGACCTTGGACGGAAGCTGGTGAGGGTGCAGGGTGAAGATGTGCCCCTGCTTCCGTGGTTGGCTGTGCAGAGGTAGTTACGGCTGAGCGACTGCACCTTGCCCCCAGGACAGAGTCTAGAATCCGGTGTCGACTATCAAGAGTGATGCGTGGAGTAGAGGGCCTCGTGGAGCCCATCCAAAACCTGCAGCTGGCTGATGGCGTAGCGGTTGGGCGGAGCCTTGTTGGACCAGGGGAGGGGTTAGTTACAGTGTTGGTAGCCAACTTCTCCGATAAGGCCCCCCCTAACGGAAGCCGCCTTGCCGCGGTGGGGGGGCTTGAGGTCCCAATGATCTGGTGAGCCGGACCAGAGGGCTACTCATACTGGAGGGGTCACCAGTGAGGGATGAGACAAAATGGCTTCCTGGTGCACCAAGGCCTATGAGAGGGGATGGTGCACCCACCCCTGGTTCATTCCATCTTGGACCAGGGAGAACTCTCCCACGTGTCTTTGCCGTGTGTGGCATCCCGTATTACCAGAGACAGGAGTCCTGGAGGTGAGCGATGCTGCACGCTGCGCCCTGCAGCTAGCAACACACCTCTTTGGTCCTTTTTTCTGGCTGACGGTGCTGATCAAGGCCGGTTC
>NC_051392.1:51972793-51996029 GCF_015228065.2 Penaeus monodon
AAATTTGGGGAAAAAAACCACACACGTTATATATATTAATATAAATATATATATATAATATATATATATATTATTAAAATTTTATATAATATATTAATATATATTATATAATTTTATTACAAAAAAGGACACACACACACACACAACACACAAAACACACACACACACACACCACACACACACACAAAACCACATATATATATATATATATATATATATATATATAAAATATAATATATATATATATAAAATATGGAACGTGGAAATCAGTGCAGTCACAGCCAAACCTTTACTTCGATTAATGATACAACTGAACCTGCATACATCACATTAGCAGCTCCGCCACCTTTTTCTCCTTTTTTTATTCTATGCTTTTCTGCAAAACGTTTACTTGCAGAACATTCATCACATAGAAATTAGCACATAGCCTCTATTAATATATAAACAAGCAAATATAGTACTGCACCCATATTAAAAAAAATTTTTAGGTATTGCAGCATACAGGAAAAAAAAAAAAAAAAAAAAATTGATTCTGTTAAGAAAAATCGGTGTCATTTAATTCTGATCCATACGATATGCACAGTTCGATGGCTGACAACTCTTTTCTTTTTGCCGGCTTTCTTGCCCACTTTATACTTGGCGGTTCTGCAGGGCAACATCTTGAGAAATGTCGCGGAAGAAGTCAAGACCGCTTGTTCCCAACTAGGTCGTTTAGTGGTTAAGACGTTCGTTATCCAATTGAAGATTCGCGACGATATAATCAGAATTTGCAGACGGAACGGCGGCATTTATAGCAATATAAACAAGCAACATAGATACTAAAACCCATTTTAATTAAAATTTAGGTATTGCGGGCATACAGAAAAAAAATCTGATTCTGTAAAAAAAATCGGTGTCATTTAATTACTGATCCATACGATATAGTCTTCTGTTCAGAAAGCTCTAAGAAAGAAATAAAAACTAGTTGTCATTTCAAATAAGGACTGTGCGTATGATCATTATAACAAAAAATTAACAAAAAAGATAAATTTAATAAAGAAACGATTTTCAAAATTTTACCTTCCTATACTGACGACTCGCATATTTTTATTATATAAATGTGCAGATAAATGCAATTGGATTACTGTCTTATTTGTTCGAAGATAAAATAAGTAAGGGATAAATAACATAAATTTTCCCGGAATAAACAGAAATACACTTTAAATTTTTAAATGATATCGATATACAGCAAACAACTACGAGTTCAAACAAAAGCAAATGTTAAAAAACACCTGTTAACTTTTCCCGAAGCCAGTGAAGTTACTCTGGTTGGATCCTGGGCCTTCAACTACATCAGAGACGATACCAATGCTGCCACCAAGATCTAAAGTATATTCTAAAAATCGGGCTTTTATATACCCAACTGGGTTTTTCACGACGCAACTCAACATAATATATAAATCAGGTTCTCCTTATTGCAATTTTCAAAGAAAAACGAGTGTCATTTATTCAAAGAAAACATAAGTTTCACATCGGATCCTAAAATATCAAATAATCAACTGTCCCTCAAAGTTCTTATCAAACAAAGGTTTACTAACTCTGATACTGTAATCTTATATTTATTTTTTTTTTTTTGTTTTTAGTTATTCGTCTTTTATTATTTTCTTATTCTATTAGCTAATATAAACATATTAACAATGTTTATATAGTCTTATTTCTGACATTACATATTGTTTAGTCAACGGAGCATATTTTCTAATAGTTAGAAAGTGTTTTTGTTGAAATAGCAATGAAATAAAAAAAAATCACCTTATCTGGGGTTCTGCTTTCATATGCATCATTGTTAGAATTGCGTGCGTGCTTTTTCAGATATCTAAATATTCGATTAACTCTTAAGAAAGTGTTATTCTTGCCAAAGCATTTTTGAAAACAAATATAGAAAACAAAAAATATATACCAAAGATAAATAAAAAAAAAAAATAAATAAAACAACGAATTAGGAAGAAAATGTAAAAGCAAGTATTCTAGTTAAGCATTCTACTTTTAATCTTTATTTTTAGTTTTACCTTTTCTCCTTTGTGCTCCAATTCAAATATCTTCGTTGTTTGTCCACTTCATTTACAGTCGTCTATGTTATGTGTTCCTTCTTCCCCCTTACCTCTATTCTCCTTCTTCTCTGTCTCTTCTTCCCTCTTACTTTCTCTCTTTATCCGTCTTTATCTCGCAGTTTTCCTTCTTTCACAACATTTTCCAGTGATTTCTCACCTTTTCATTATCTTTTTCTTCCTCTCTCTTCTTAATATTTTTTACTTATAGAATATATGCACCAATACAGTTATGGTTCCAGTTCGTCGTATTTTGAAACTGAAAGGGTGCTTTAAGAGTTAAGAGTATTTTTGATCTGAAAATGCAAACTGAATGAGTGATTTACGTGCGATTATTCATTTAAATTGAATCGTGAAGATATCCCTTTTTCCTTTCGTAATTTATGTTCATGCTTTTGATATTTCGTCTTGTCTACATTTTTATTATTTATAAATATACACATATTTTTGGGGTAAAAAGAGATTTTTTTTTTTCTTAATATATGAAATTGTTTTCTTTTTTGTCTGAATGAAAAAAGTATGACAAAGTCGTACATAACAGGGTCTCCTTTTCACGTAAAATGCTAGTCATCACTGATAAATTTAACATCTCTAAAAGGCTGATGAAACATACTAATTTTTTCAAAAAATATACCCGTAAAACCTTGCGCCTGCAATTAGGGTGAATGAAAATTTTTTATATTATATGTATTATAATAGTATATGTATTATATATATGTATATGTATATAATATGTATATATATGTATTATATGTTATGTATATATATGTATATATATGTATATATATATATATATATATATATATATATATATATATATATATATATATATATGTGTGTGTGTGTGTGTGTGTGTGTGTGTGTATGTGTGTATGTATGTATGTATGTGTGTTTGTGATCACTGAATGAAGTTCATTCTATACCAAAGGCGAATACTCAAAGGCACGTCTGCACCCGCAATCTCTCCTGCATCTCAATGAGGTTTCCCTAAGCGTTGATTTTCCGTTACGGGGAAAAAATGTAGAAGAGGTAATTCGATAATAACTATAAAAGTAAAGTGATAATAAAAAAAAAATAATGATTTTTTAAGGATCTCTCGCTTTGTGAAGTTTTTTAATTCTAAAAGGGCACAACGAAATCAAAATAGACCGTTTTTTTAGAGAGCGATTTTACGACGGATACAGAGGAGAATATGAACACCAGAAAAATCCATTACTGCATATTAAAGCACAACTAGAAATAACAAATCTCAAAGTCTCTATTAAAATCTGAATCCCTAAAAAAAAAGAAAAGTTTAAGAAACTTTGTTTTGTCGCCACTGAGGGTCCGTTTTTGGACGTAGGCCTTCCCCAACTGTTCTCCATTCTGCTTGGTTTTATGTTTGGGGAGTTTGGGCCTTACCCCACCCCGCGGCCAGTGCGAGTTGGCGGGGGTTTATAATGATAAACAATTTGTATATCATTAGACAAAGTGACAGGGAGGCCAACAGCTGGCCATGGCTGCCCAGAAGCGCCGTATCTAAATCTAAGAAAACTTTTTTCCTGCAAAAATTCTAAAAAGATAGTTATAATAATGACAACAACAACAATAATAATAATGATAATAATAATGATAATAATAATAATAATAAAGATGATGATAATAATAATAATAATAATAAAAATAATAATATAATAATAATAATAATAATAATAAAACTTTAAAAAATCACGCTGACAGAGGAACTGCCAGGGCCCAACATTGAATCCCTTTTTCTTCAGGATGCAGAAGGCAGCAACGGCCACTCGGTTAAGTACAACCGCTACGCTAACTCTGGTTGCCGACTCGGTAGCTGTATTGCTGCACATATTTAGAAAATTTAGAAAATTATTATTTTAAAATTAAAGTGAAAGTTGTTTAATCAGTGTATTCCAAGAAATTTAGGTGATTTATCTTCGATTGCATTTGTCCGGAAATTTTACAATAAAAAAAAAAAAAATTGTGAGTCGGGACCATAAATTTTATTTAATGTTATATATTCTATAACTAAAAGAAGAGAGGGAGAAAAAGTGATGAAAAAGTAAAAATAACTGGAGAATGTGTTAGTGTTGTTAAAATTGTTTATATTGTTAATGTTATTTTGTTAATAACATTAAAATTAAATGTTCATAGGGAATTACCAAGGAAATTATATAAGTAACAAAAGCTCATTTCAGATTCGTTAGAAATCTTCAATACACGGCGTGATAATGGATAACTACACGTCTCCTCAGCTCTTCATTTCTCTCTATTTATTCTTTACATTTATATAATTAATTGAAATGTATATAAGTTTTCAAACTAAATGTTTCATTTTCATTTAGCTTTTGACAATCACGCGTTGTTAAAATTGCACTTGTCTGCATATTAATTATACATCAGTCAGCCGTAGACGTATATTTTTTTCAATGATTAGCATTTTTTTTTCTTACGTGAAGAGGAGAGAGCCTGTTAGTACGACTTTTTCTACTCTTTTCATTCAGAAAAAAAGAAAGCATATATATATATATATATATAAAATATATATATATATATATATAATATATATATATTATATATATATAACATTTACTTCTTTTACACAAGATATGCGTATATTTATAAATAAATAAAAATGTAGACAAAACGAAATATCAAAAGCATGAAATAAATTACGAAAGGAAAAAGGGATATCTTCACGATTCAATTTAAGTGAATAATCCCACGTAAAATCACTCATTCAATTTGTATTTTCACAATCAAATATACTCTTAAATCTTAAAGCACATTTCATTTTCAAAATACGACGAACTGGAACCATAATTGTATTGGTGCATATATTCTATAACTAAAAGATATTAAGAAGAGAGAGGAAGAACAGATTAATGAAAAGGTGAGAAATCACTGGAGAATGTTGTGAAAGAAGGAAATCTGCGAGATAAAGACGTATAAAGAGAGGAAGAGGACAGAAGAAGGAGAATAGAGGTAAGGGGGGGGAAAGGAACAATACATAGACGAGTGTAAATGAAGTGACAACAACGAGGTATTTGAATTGGAGCACAAAGGGGAAAAGGGGAAAACTAAAATAAAGATATAAAAGTAGAATGCTTAACTAGAATACTTGCTTTTCATTTCCTTTCCTAATTCGTTGTTTTATTTTTTTTATTTCTCTTATCTTTGGTATATTTATTTTTTCTATATTTTTTTTCAAATATGCTTGGCAAGAATAACACTTTCTTAGAGTTAATCGAATATTTAGATATCTGAAAACACGCAAAGCACGCAATTCTAACAATGATACATATGAAAGAGAACCCCAGATAAGTGATTTTTTTTTTATTTCATTACTATTACAACAAAACCCCTTTCTAAAATATTAGAAAAAAATGCTCCGTTTACTAAAAAATATGTAATGTCAGAAATAAAGACTATAACATTGTTAACATGTTTATATCGCTAATAGAATAAAAAAAATAACAAGACGAATAACTAAAACAAAAAAAGAAAAAAATAAAGATAAGATTACCTGTAACAGAGTTAGTAACCTTTGTTTGATAAGAACTTTGAGGGAAAGTTGACCCTTTGATAATTTAGGATCCGATGTGAAACTTACGTTTCTTTGAATAAAATGACACTCGTCTCTTTGAAAATTGCAAAAAAGGAGAACTTGATTTATATATTTGTTGAGTTGCGTCGTGAAACCGAGTTGGGTATATAAAAGCCCCGATTTTTAGAATATACTTTAGATCTTGGTGGCAGCATTGGTATCGTCTCTGACTTGTACGTTGAAGGGCCCAGGATCAGACCAGAGTAACTTCATGGATTCGGAAAAAATAACAGGTGTTTCTAACATTTGCTCGTGTTTGACTCGGTAGCTGTTTTGCTGTATATCGATATCAGTAAAAAATTAAAGTGTATTTCTGTGTATTCCAAAAAAATTATGTTTTTTTATCCCTTACTTATTACTTACTTCGAAAAAATAAGACAGTAATCTATTTGGGCATTTATCTGCACATTTATATAATAAAAATATGCGAGTCGTCAGTATAGGAAGGTAAAATTTTGAAAATCGTTTCTTTAAAATCTTATACTTTCATTTAATTAATTTTTTTGTTATAATGGTTAAATGCGTAGTCCCTTATTTGAAATGACAACTATTTTTTTTTTCTTTCTAGAGCTTTCTGAACAGAAGACTATATCGTATGGATCAGTATTAAATGACACCGATTTTTTCTTAACAGGAATCAGATTAAAATGTTTTCTGTATGCTGCAATACCTAAATTTTAATTATATGGGTTCAGTATCTATTGTTGCTTGTTTATATATTAATAGAGGCTATGTGCTAATTTCTATGTGATGAATGTTCAGACTTAAACGTTTTGCAGAAAAGCATAGAATAAAAGAAAAGGGGAAAAAGGTGCGGAGCTGCTAATGTGATGTATGCAGGTTCAGTTTTATCATTAATCGAAAATAATCGTGAAACCGAGTTGGGTATATAAAAGCCCCGATTTTTTGAATATACTTTAGATCTTGGTGGCAGCATTGGTATCGTCTCTGACTTGTTTCGTTGAAGGACCCAGGATCCAGACCAGAGTAACTTCACTGGATTCGGGGTAAGTTAAAAAGGTGTTTCTTAACACTTGCTCGTGTTTGACTCGGTAGCTGTTTTGGCTGTATATCGATATCAGTAAAAAATTAAGTGTATTTCGTGGTATTCCAAGAAATTTATGTTATTTATTCTTACTTATTTCATCTTCGAACAAATCAGACAGTATTCCAATTGCATTTATCTGCACTTTATATAATAAAAATATGCGAGTCATCAGTAATAGAAACAAAAATCCTGAATATCCTTTCTGTGTATAGTGCTTTTTTGAATATGGAATTTTGTTGTGATGAACATACGTAGTCCTTATTTGAAATGATACCCAGTTTTATTTTTTTCTAGAGCTTTCTGAACAGAAAAACTATATCGTATGGATCAGGAATTAAATGACACCGATTTTCTTAACAGAATCAGATTAAAAAGTTTTCTGTATGCTGCAATACCTAAATTTAATTAATATGGGTTCAGTATCTATATGTTTCTTGTTTTATATGAATAGAGGCTATGTGCTAATTTCTATGTGATGAATGTTCTTTCAAGTAAACGTTTTGCAGAAAAGCATAAATAAAAGAAGGGGAAAAAGGTGCAGAGCTGCTAATGTGGGTGTATGGAGGTTCAGTTGTATCATTAATCGAAGTAAAGGTTTGGCTATGACTGCATTGATTTTCCCCTTCCTATAATATAATATATTTTAATTATAATATATTATATATTTTATAATATATATTTAGTGTGTGTGTGTTTTGGGTGTGGTGGTGTGTTGTGTGGTGTGTGGTATGTATAATATCATATATTATAATTTTAAAAAATATATTAATATATTTTATTATATATAGCTATATGTATATATATTTATATATCAAGGTATATATGTTTATATTTATAGTATAAAAATCAAAATAAAATTATAATATATTATATATATATATCATATATAATATATTATATATATAAAATATATATATATAATATAATATTTACATTATTTATTATAAGGTTAATGTATTTTATATACGTATATAAAAATATATAATCGTATATATAAAAATATATTATATATTAATTTTTATTATATATTATATATATAGTTTTTTTTAATATATATTTTAAAAATATAGATTTATGTTTCAAAAAAACCACACACCCCAACCCCCACACACACCATACGTGAATATATTATATTATTATAATAATTATAATAATATTATATTATATTCATATAAAATATATATATATATATATAATATTATAATATATTATATAAATTTATAATTATTATACGTGGTTGTGTGTGTAAACATAAAAACTATAATAAATAATATAACCACATCAACCACTATTATATATATATATATATTATATTATATATATATTATAATATATATATATACAACAACCACCACAACACACTACCCCGTATAAAAATGGTTATTAGTATATATATATATATTAATAATATATATATATATTATTTAAAATATATATATAATATAAATTATAATATATATATATTACTATATAAAATTATAAAATTTTAATATATATTATATATATATATTTTAAAATTAATTATTATATATTATATTATATATTATATATATATATATGGTATAAGAAGTTTATATATGTAGTATAATAGATAACATATATTATATATAAAATATATATTGTTATATTTAGTATATATATAGTATATATTTTATATGTTTAGTATATAAATTATTTATATAAAATTTATAATGTATTATATATATATATATATTATATTTTATGTATTTTTTTAAGTATATATATATAATATTTTATTGTATAGATTTATATAATATATATATATATATATATATATATATATAAAAATATATATTATATATTTTTGTATCATATACCGCAAATTTTTATACACACACACACACACACACACACACCACAAAATTAATATATATATAATATAGATATATATATATATATAATAATATATTTTATATTATATTCTTTTAAAATGTAGTATAATATTTTATGTATATAGTAATATTATATCTATATTTATATATATATATTTATATATATGTTATATTTTTTGTTTATATTTTTTTTATATATTTTGCATAATTATTATAAATGAGTTATAACTATTATATTTTTTAATATAAAATTATTATATTCTATATATTGTATATATATTTATTTTTACGCCGCCCCGCCTGTCTCTCGCCACCAACAAAGGTGGCTAGCAACGGCGTGCTATTCCGGGTCTAAACACGAACAGCCCAAGGGCCCCCAAAGCACCATAGCGCCCCAGAACCCCAGGGGGGAACCCACTTGCGAGGCAGGGCACGAAAAAACCCCAAAATGACAGCTTTCTTATTTACAAAAGTTATTTACCCATAACTTTTCTATGGGCCAAAATCGGGGGGGAAACCAGCATGCACACTCATTACAGTTTTAAAAACAGGGCAACCAAATTTTTAAGGTCACAAGGGCACACACGAGGCTTCCGGAGCGCACCCCCCCGCGTCCCCCTTGGTTTTTCTCCGTCACACCCAGGTGTCATGTTTGCCCGGGCCCCTTTTCATGCTAACACATCCCCGGTCATCCTTTCATTTAACAATGTTTCGCACAGAGAAAAAAACCCACTGGGTTCACTATCCCCCTCTATCAAGCAGACGCCCCGTCTGCTCGACATCCCTAAACCTGAAACAAACTCAGAAATTTAAAAAAATTTTCCCTCAGGAACAAACAAAAATTTTTTCATCCAGCGGGGTTTTCTTCGCTCTCATGGGGTCGCTCGGAAGAGGGGGGGCGCGGTATTTTGGCAGTGGCCCCCCGAGGGGTATTTCTGCCCCAAGACCGGGCTCATGAAACCCATTGATTTGTTGCATCACCCTCCCGTCCAAATGCTCCCCCTCATCTCGGTCAGCGTTGCCACTCCTCATCGCCGTACTGGGGTTTACTCATCTTCTTTTTACCATCCCCCCAGGTTGTTTCCCGGCCCATGGTAACGCCACCCCGGTGCGCAAGCCCTCGGGGAAGTCGGGCAACGCCCCCCCCCCAACCAACCCCTTTGCCCCTCGACGATTTTCTGGATCCCCACTTCCTAAAATGCCCAGTTTGCACCGCTGGCCCTTCGGGGCCCTTAGGGAAAAAAATTAGCTACCAAAACTGAAATAAAACCCTCCCCTTGGGGCCAACAAGGCTCCGCCCAACCCTACGCCATCAGCCGCTGAGGTTTTGAATGGGGTCCACGGGCCCTCTATCCACGCTCCTCTTGACAGTCGAACCGGGTTCGACTCTTCCTGGGGGGAAATGCAGCGCTCAGCCGTAATGCTCGCCCCAGCCAAACCCCTGGGGCAAGGCACATCTTCACCGTGCACCCCACCAGTTCCGTCCCAAGTGACACACGCCTTCTCTGCGTAGGTTCAATGCCCGCAAGAGTGCTCGCCAGACGGCCACAAAACCGGGACCGCTGCACCGTGCTGCCCACCCCAATATGAGCCTCCACGGCCCCCCTTTAGCTGCCACAATGCCCCCGGACCCACACGTCTCTGTGGGGCGTTGGGTCGCTAGTGGCCAACATATCAGGCCGCATTAGGTCTTCTCAGCCCATTTCCACTGTCAGCGCATGGTTCCCCTTATGACCCTCCACCGATCGTGCTGGTTCGACGGCAGCTTACCCAAGTCGGGGCCCCGGGAAACCCAGGACGGGGGGTTTTGGCCCCTTCTCCACCTTTTCCCAGTTTTCCCCCCTTACCCCCTTAGCCTTTTACATGCCTTGGATGGGACCAACCACCCACCTTTCAGCCTGCTAGGGCATCAGAATCCCTCCGGTTGAGAGGACGTGTTTTCCCCCTCCCTCCCACACGACTAGTCTGTGGCCTTCCCACCGCAGCCCCCCCCAAAACAAGCCTTTAAAAATGCTCGGTCACCATCCCCAAAGCATCTTTCCACTTTAGCCTTCCGGGCCCCCAAATCTGGCGGGGGTGACGGCCAGCCCTAGGCCCTGGTTTTCCTTCAGGAACCTCGAAAATCCCAAGGCCCCTTGCCAGCGCACCTCAGGGGCCTAGGTTGCCTGTTGACGTAGTTTGAAGTGTGGTTCGCAAAACGTCCAAAGAAACGCGGGGGGGCCACAATCATCTCTTCCCCACGCAGGGGCGACTTCCTTACCCGCGCTCCATCCCTCGCCCCTGGGACAGGGCTCGCCCCCGCTCACGAGCGCTTCTTAAGCGGCCCCTATACCTCGGCCTGGTGGTGGTGCCGAAACGGGGTTTTCAAAACTCTGCCACGTGGTTAAAAGGGATTTGGATGCCCGGCGATGCCCCCAAAAATTTCCCCCCGGGGGGCCCCTTTGCGTGTTATCAGCTGCGGCCTTCTCTTCCTGGCTCCGCCCTGGGGAGATGCCAGCATTTTTAAATTTGGGGGAATTGCCTCCCCGGCCCCCTTCCGTCGTACTCAAATGGGTTTTCGTTTCCCCAGAGTTGGAGGGCCCAGGGGGGCGGGGTAGAACGCGTGCCGTGAACTAACCCGCCCGGAGGGGAGGAAGAGGGGGAAGAGGCAACGAGGGGGGTTGACCGGGTCCGAGTTTGCCGCCACCTATACCCAAGGGAGCGGTTCCGATGGGTCCCCAGCCTTCTGCAGCGACCACTGGCTCCGACACGACGCTGCGAGGCCCGGGGGTTTCCTGCCACGGACCCCAGGCAGACCCCAGTAAATCTGACACTCTGGCATCTGTTGCCAGAACCTCGTCTACCTTCTCTGCTTGCAACGTTACTACCTCGTGACGCCGCCTTTCCGCCTTCACTTCCTCCCTCAGCCCTGAACCTCGCCCTTCAGAGTCTGCACCTCCTCCATCAGTTCACTCTTCACGCTGTTGCAGGCCTTGTCGGTGTACTGCTGAGTTTCCATCTTCACAGATGCAAGATTGCTCTGTAGCACCTCAACAAGTTAGCAGAACTGTTCCTCTGCCTTCCTTGCCTGCATCTCGACGAGATGGTGCGCCTGCTCACGTGCCCTCTGTGCCTGCTCTTCTGCCCTTTGTGCCATTTCCTCCCTCATACCGGCCAGCATAGCAGTGATCAGGTCCATCTGGCTTGGCTTCACCTCACTCGTGCCTGCCTCAGTCATAGCCAACCTCTGGAGGCACCAAGCAGCATAGCGTCCCTCTGGAGGCACCAAGCACCATAGCGTCCCTCATGGCTGCTGCCATCTTTGGACGACATGATACATCGGCCTCTCACTGATCAAATATCACATATCCCACTCCTGACACCATTTGTTACGCCGACCGCCTCGTCTCTCTGCCACCAACACAAGGCAGGCTAGGCAGACGGCGTGTTATCCACAGGGTCGTGAACACTGAACAGTTCCAAGAGGCACCGAGCACCACAGCGTCCCAGAACACCAGGAGGGGAAACGCCAAGTGGCGAGGCAGGGCACGAAATAAACACAAATTGACAGTCTTTCCTTTATTTACACAAGTTATTTACCCGTACACTTTTCTATAGGCACAATACAGGGGGAAACCAGCATGTCACACTGCATGATACAGCTTATAACAGGGCAACACAAAGTTTATCAGGTCACAAGGGCACACACGAGGTTTCACAGGAGCAGCACCCAACCGCGTCTCCCGGGTTTTGTTCCTTCGCCCCTCCCTCCAGCCCGGTGTGTCATGTTTCCCCAGGTCCTTCATTTTAAACATCCCGGGTCACCCCTTTTCATTTTTAACACATTTTCGCACAGAGAAAAAAACCCCAGGGCGTAAAAATATGTTTTTTTTTTATTATGTTTATTGTGATTTATATGTGCAAAAAAATGGTTTTATTGGGAAAAATGCAAGGAGTGCGGTTGTTACGGAGCAAAAAAATAGTCGGTAAAGAAATAAAAGTAGTTTTAAATTTTTCTTGTGAGTGTTAGAAGTCGTATCTTTCTCTTTATATTTTTGTACTCTGTACTACCACAATTACTTTTTTTATTGCATTTTTGTGTTAAAATGCTTATGAATTGTTAAAAACAATTTGATACATTAAGTTTATTGGCCAATAAAAGGTTCAGATATATTCCATAATTTTAATTAAGAGGGGAAGCATTATTTTACAAAAATTTGCGATTTTATGAAAAAATGAAAAATCATTTTTTTGGTAAATAATTATCATTTATTTAAATTGCCAAGCTATTGGAACTTAAAAAATATTTTTCGTTATTTATCTCCTAAAATTCATCTCTCAAAATTCATGGTTATGCCATATGTTGTCAAAATCCTCTGTTTTGTCGATGTTAAGGATTAGGGCACCTTGCAGACCAAGCAGACTTCCCCGCCAAAAAAAACGTTCCTTTTCTCATCGTTAAATAAATAAAATGAATATGCTAGGCCCTTTTTTTTCAACTGATTCAGATTTTTACACCCGCAGTGAGGGGGTTTCAATAATCTGTACATCTGTAGAAGCCTTTTCCCTAACTAAAAAAATATTCCTTGAAAGTCATTTTTTCGAAAATATATTTTTTGGGACTCTATCGTACGCCTAGAAAATTTACTATGTTTTTCTCTCAAACGGTACGCGATCACTGCATATTTTAAATATATATATATATTATATATATTATATTATATATATAATTTATATATATATATATTTGTAAATTTTCATTTATTTTGAAATTTTGTACTTTATATATGAAAAACAAGGGAAATATTGAAAAAAAAAAGAATGTGCGAGTTTTTACATGAGGAGATAAAATTTTGGAGAGAAAAAAAAAGATGAATTACCCTTTCTGTGAGTCTAGAACGTAGTGTCCGTATCTTTCTATTTTTAAAAATTATACCCCCAACAAAACCCACACATTACCACACACCAACACACACACACACAACAATAACACACAACACACAAACACACAACCCACACACAAAACACACACACACCCCACCACACCAAACACACACGCACACCACACACACATATTATAATATATAATATATATTTATATTATATATACGAGGAAGGAGAGAGAGGGGAAGAGAGAGAGGGGAGAGGGGAGAGAGAGAAACCCCAAGCAGCAAAAAGCCCTTTTCGATCAATAAAACGAAGATTTCCTACCCCTAATTCCCCCATGGCCGATTTGCAGGTGTTTCAGGAACGTCGTCCACTCATGTTTGGAAACCCTATGCGATCCTCAAAAAAGGCCGCGGTTTTTTTGGAAACAAAGTTGGGAAAAATTTTGTGAAAAAGGGAAAAATGCAATTAGGTAAACAAAATGCGATTTAATTCAGTAAGACGTTTCGGTAAACAGTGTGATCAGTTTTTTTTATTCTTTTATTTATTAAATTTTTTGTTCGCTGCAAATAATCGAGAAAAAAAAGTAAAAGTAAAATTTTAAATTTATATAAAATTAAATTCTAATGTGGACACACAATATTGTGTGTGTATATGTTTATTATAATTTATTTTAATATATATTTTAAAATTATATATTATATATACATATATTATTATATTTTTAAAAAATATTTTAAAAAATTATATGTATATAAATAATATATTATAATAGAAAATGATAGAAAGATAGATAATAGAGATAGATAGATGGATAATAAAAAATAACAAACACACAACACACACACACACAACACACACAATATTATATTATTATATATATATATTATATATATTATATATAATATATAACGAAAAGTGGAAGAACTGGCTTCAGATTTTTTTGTAGAACCGGGAGTGAACTTTCAATCTAAAAACCCAAAATTTTAAGATTAAAGATACAAAAACGTAATTTTTGACCCAAAGGTTAGTATTACTTTGTTTTCTTGATTGAAAGCTAGTTAAAATTTAAAAAAAGGGATACTGTGTATACGAAAAATAAGAAATAAATAGTTTGATAAGTACATGGAAATGACAGTTTTTTTTGCGAAATTAATATGTTTAAACATAGCTAAGTAGTTGGTTAAATAAGTGATAAAAAATATTATAAAAAATTCATTGGCATTTCTCCTGTTCTTCCCCCTCTCCTTTTTCTTTTTTTTTCCCCCTCCCCCTGTTTTTTTTCCCCTCTTCCTTTCCCCCCCTTTCTCCTTCTCTTTTTTTCCTCCCCCCTTTTCCTCTTCTTTTTCCCCTCCCCCCCTTTTCCCTTTCCTCCCCCTTTTTTCTTCCTCCCCCATTTTAGCCATTTCCTGAACCCGGGGTTTTCGTGGACACCCAATCCAGCCCCTCATTCCCAACAACGGATCCCTTGGACCTTCCTCTGCTCGACGGCTTGAGAACTACCCCTTTCCCAACGGGGAAAATTTTCGCCGAGGGGGACTTTGCGCGATACTTTATGGAGTTGCCGTGGTTGTCACAAAAAGGTCCCAAAATTTAGGGGGAAAATGTGTTATGGTGTTCTTTACGTACGTAAAAAATTTGTTTAGGATTATGTACTTTTTTTTTTTTTTTTTTTTTTTTTTATTGGGGGGGGGGGATTTGACAGTTTCATATATATAATACTGATGAATAGAATAAACGTAAGAATCACACAAAAAACAAAAAAAAGAGAAATTTAAAAAATATTTAGGAAAAGAAATAAAATTTTGGGGTTTTATTTTTACAAAATGGTCAAATACAGTGCTTTATTTCAGAACTGACAAATAAATAAAGTAGTGAAAAGAAACTGTAAATGGAATAAAAGTTTTTTTGGGAATATAAGGAAAAGAAAAAGAAGTTAAATTCCAAGATGGGTGCAATCAGTAACGAAACACCTGAAATTAATGGATACAACTACATAAATAAATTTGGCTTTAAAACCCACGGTTTTTAAACCGACATGCACGAAGTCACACAAAAAACATTTTTTTCATCCTTGTTTTATAATTTAACAAAGTTTGTGTTTTTAAATTTCAGTTTTCCTGTATGTAGTACAAGAAAACACGTTAAAATTTCTCATTCCCCTAACGTTCTCTTACAAAATTTGGAAAATTTTAAAAAAATATTAAATTTTAAATTTTAAAACATTATCCAAATATCCCAATGTGATCCTAAATTTCTGTATTAATACTCGGCTATCCAATAAAACCCCAGGCCCGTGTTGCTTTAATTCCCGTCCTACCCAAACTACTCCGGCCGTTCTTCGATGCGGCACCAAACAGCCTCCTACTTCGGCCCTTAACTGGGGAAAACCAAGATCCTGGGCCCGACACCGTTTTTCCCGGGGGGCCACGCGCTTAGTGGGAAAAGTAAACTGTCATAATTTCCGAGCTATTTCGGAAGCTTCCTCGAGGACCCCTCGGGAGATGAAGAACTTATAGTGTACTAAAAAATTTTAAAAAGTAAGATCTTATGTGAAAAAAGTATGAAGCTTCATTGCGAAATCTTTGTTGTTTTCTTATGCGCGACGTTGGGCGACTTATTAAAATAAATGTGAAATTTTAAAATCATATTAGCATTATGGTTAGTGTTTCAGTAGTTCTTGGAATCTTAGGGTATAGTGGGATTCAGTTCAGCCGATATTATAATATAAGCCCTCACACGGTCAAAGTGTCCCCTTTACACAACCAGACTTTCAAAAAATTTTTAAATTTTAAAACAATACGTCTTTTATGTAAAAGTGGGTTTTAGTGCTCCCCATCGTCACCCCCGAGGTTTGCCCCGATTTGCCCGAAGGACGATAAAAGGGCTCGCTCAGCTGGCAGCAAAGCAGACTCCCACATCCAAAGCCAATCTGCGAAGTCGATGGGAAAATTTGACTGGGTGCAGGAGTGTTCCCCTGGTCAACGAGCTATCCGATTCTATGACACTGGGGGGCCTCCTTACAGAAAAGGGCGTTTGAACAAACTATCTTTTTGTAAATTTACTCACGTTGTTCTTTTTTTCATAAATCTTTGTAATGTTGGCACTTCCCGTTTTTAAGCATTTTAAAAGTTTTCCAGTAATTCACCATTTTTCCCCGCTATGCCCCAAAATGGTATGCAGCTCCCTGATGGTTAGGGGGAAGCCGTAGGCTCTATAAAAATGTTCGCAATGTAATTTACCCCTTCCATGTCCCTAACGGTAAGGGCACGGCGTGGGGGCTAAAAACGGGGAAGGGGCACTGCTGAAAAGCGGGCACGGGGTGGCCATTGCCCCAACTCTAATTTTTCCTGAGGTCGGGACTCTGCGACGTCAGAGGCTTCTCCGTGGGGGCCTCAGAATCGGCCTCGGAAAGGGTTACAAAAAAAAAATGAATGGAATGGGGAATGACTAAAGAATAGTAAGATTAGGATACGAATATAAATAAATAAATAAATGGGGAATGACATGGCGCTCGTTGTCTATTTACTGTTTTGGTTATCTGCTGAACTACGATTTCCCGGCACTTCATTTAATCGTGAAGGAAATTTTTTTTTAGATTTCTCAGGTGGAACTCTCCCTCTCTTTAAATTTCCCCGCGCCAGGCTCGCTCGTGTCAAAGACCCTCTCCACAATGACCGAAGGCTACGAGAGCATCACCCTGAAGGAAGCTTTTCGTTTCGCTACTTTGGGAGGCGCTAAAGGTTAGTACCGTTCTCTAGGGAACTATATTCAGCCTTATGGTGGATACACAATATCCCAGGCTTTATGGTGGGAGACACAATACCCCAGGCTTTAGAACTGGCGGAATCTGCATCTCATTTGTTTCAAATATATTTTCCAGTCGTTCGTATGGAGGATCGGATTGGAAACTTTGAGGTTGGGAAGGAGATCGATGCTCTTTTAGTCGACACAGAAGCAACAGGGACACCTCTTGACATCTTCTTAGAGGTATCGTTGAATAAATTTATGTGAACAAATAATAAACGGTATATAACCCATTTTCATAATCAGTCACCTATTGCATATCGACTGGACGGGGTCTGTTTGAGGCTAATGACTCAGCTGTGCAAAAAGTTTGTCTAATGTTTTCATCAGATTAGATTAAATATTTTTGTTTGATATGTGTAATTAATGTTGTTGAGATTTACTATCCTACCGCGCTGATAACCCCACAAAAAATTGCTTATCGGTAATCTTGGTATTTCTTTAACTAAAATTGACGGCCTGGTGATAATAACTTTTCCTTATCTCCAGGATAAAACCGAAGAGAAAATAGAGAAATTCCTCTACAACGGAGACGACCGAAATGTTCTACGGGTTTACGTTGCTGGGAAAGAAAGTTGGTCAACCGACGTTCTTCTCATATCCTTGAATGCGGGTTTGAACGGCCGATTTTTATTTTCTTTAAATAATGGTTGTTGTTTCCAAATTGGACTTTATTTTGTTGTTAAATATTTTGACCGTTAATACGCATGGTTGTTGTTTTCAGATTGAACTTTATCTTATTATAGCATATCGTGGTCTCAGATAATACGCATGGTTATTTTAAAATTGAGCAGGATTTTGTTATTGAATATTTTGAATCAAGATAATGCGCAACATCTGAAAATATGACGTTATTGACTGATCAAGATGTTACTTAAAAATATAATATTATATATTAATATATATTATTTATATATGTATGTATATATATATAAACACACAATTGTAGATTAGATATGTATATCAGGTGAAACTGCCACAAAAATATACTTATTAATGATACACATAAAAACAATCACTAAATAATTAAACTTATTTTGTTTACAATTTTCGTTTTTATAATTTCTATCTAATTTTTTTGTCTAATCTATCTATCATTCGTCTGTCCAATTGCATCACAGTTTTTTTACCCACTTATTCAATATTCATGGAAAATTTATGTGGCCATATTCAACCATTTCGCAAGAGATAAAACCAAATTTATTAAAAAAATATTAATGTAGTATATGATCAGGAAAACTTGACTTTTTAAGAGAAACTGTAAAATTATAAATAAAATTGATAAAAAAAAGGTTTGTGACAGACTGATACTGTTTTGATTTGAATCTGGTAAATTCTTTTACAAAAATGGCAGCTCTGTGGTGGGCCGTATAACAAAGGTAAAACTCCATATATATTAAGATAAACAGAATGGAACATAATATGTAAACACAATAAAAAAGCTAGGAACGAAACGATATGAAAAAAAAAAAAACAAGGAAAGCTAGGAATTAAAACAAAGGGTTAGAATAAAAGCTAAGAACCGAAACGTAAAATTATACAATAAAAGATAAATAAAGTAAAATAAAGCTAGACGGGCCAAAATAATTTAAAGGCTTAAAAAAACATGCATTTCCCTTTTTCCCTAAAATTTTGGCCTCTAGTTTCTGTGGCCATAAACATTCTCAACTTAACTTGGGTTCGGTGGGTCTTGCAGCTCGAAAAAGGGGCTCTTAGTCTCCTAAATTAATTTGCTCGTGAGACACAAAAGTCCAGAGCGGGTGTTAAACAACCATGGCGGAAGCCTAGCCTCTGGTTCGATTACAAAATGTTCTTTTAAATTTACAAAAAATTCTCTTTATATTTATTTTTTGGAAAAATATTCTAATTGCAAAATTGTACAAACAATGTAAACATAAGCTCAAATGAAAGGTTAAAACCATGAATTAAAAACATAAACAGAAATACGTACAAACACACAAATAAAGCAACCAAAGACACCAAAATGAACAACAAAAACCCAATAAAACGGTAGATAAAAGATATTGTTGCTATTCATGCTTGGAGAGGCGTGTTTGGCCAAGAGATGGCTCTCCACGAAAAGAACGTCCAATTACTACAGTCTAATGAAAGATTATCACATAAAAGTGTTTTGGGGAAAAATGCACAGATGTAAGGTTGAGAGAAACGCTGAACCTTTCACCTTTTTTTTTCTGATTTTCTCTCACTTTACGAAAAATCCGTGTCCTTATTTTGGGGCTCTGTGAGATCTTGTTTTTGTATCAAGGTTGAACTTTTGCATTCCCGAACACGACCATGTTTGTTGTTTGGAAGGGGATCCAATAAAACCCGGGAGGAGGGGGGGGCAAAAAAAAAAAAAAAAAAAAAAATCCCATTAACTTGGAAAAATACTGAAGTTAAAGAGAGAAGGGAATAAAAAGAAAGACAAGTAAACGCGCCACTGCGACATTACCTAATCGCCGTATTTAACTCCAAATTACAATTAGATAAAGAAAGAAAAGAAAATAAGACGATAAAGAAGAAGAAGAAGAAAAAACACAGTGAAAAAAAATATTTTTTCCCCCCCTGTTTTTTTTTTTGCTGTCAAAAAATGCGACAAAACCCTTCGCTTCCCCAGTTTTTCCAACAACAAAAAACTTGGAAATTTTTCTAAATACTCATTGCGTGAGAAAAGCCCCAAAAGCCAAGAAAACGCCCCAAAAAAACCCAATACCCCTTATCCGGCAACCGCGGTGAAGTGACCAAATGACCCGATACATAATTTTCTTTAAAAAAAATCTTTGGGGGGAAAGCGATAACCAGAAACCCCCAAAAATTAGTCTTATGATATTTTTCTGCTGCAGAGTGTGAAAAAGAGAGAGAGAGAGAAGGAGAGAGAGAGAAGAGGGAGAGAGAGAGAGAGAGAGAGAGAGAGAGAGAGGGAGAGAGAGAGAGATAGTGGGGAGAGAGAGATGAGTGAGAGTGAGAGAGGATAGAGAGAGAGAGAGAGAGAGAGAGAGAGAGAGAAAAGAGTGGAGAGAGACAGAAACACAAACAGACAAACCAAGAGACATCAGGGAATCATTCAACGCAAGTTTTGGGTTTGAGTGTTTTTAAATAGGCGAAACGGGTTTTTTATAGGGTTTAAGCTAAAAGAATTTTTCCCTCACATAAGTTCCCATAGCGAAGTTTTTTCCAAAAATCATGACCCATCAAATTTTTAATCACAGTTTTGACAAGACAAAACCCCTTTCCAACATTGCCGGAGCAAGACAACGTATTTTCCATTATATGCCCTCATTCCTTTTTCCGGGAAATAAACAAAAAAATCATAAACAAAAACTCTAAGGGGACATTTCGTTTTTTTAACCAGTTGTGGCAGTGAATCTTTAGAATAATTTTTTGAGACAGCTTAGATCTGTCCTTCCTTAAAAAATTATTCATGCATTAAAGCACAACGCATAAAAAATTATAGAATAAATGTAAGTTATATAATGATTAAACATTTGCTCATTTTCCCCAGGTGCATTCCAAGCATAACATTAAAATAACCCCAAATAGAAACAATGGGGAAGTATTGTTTTTTAAAGGGTAAAAAATTTTTATTTTTTTTTATTTCATGTTATATTTATTATTTTTATTATATTATTATTAAATTTTTATTTTTATTTTTATTTTTATTTTCATTAATCATTATATTATTATTTTTTTATTATTTTTATATTTTTATTATTATTACAAACCACATTTTTATGGCCAGAAAAAAAAACCTCTTTCCTAAAGTAAACCCCACAAAGATTAAGGGTTATAAAGTTCTGTGAGAATTTTAACTGCTTTATCTTTAAAAAATATGGGAAAGCAAAGAGTTAGCTTTAACATTTTTTTTTATGTAAAAAGAAAAGGGGCAGTGCCTTCATTACACAGGCCCCCCAAAACCAAATGAAGCCTTGGTTTTTTTTTCCTGTGAAAACTCTTCCCTCGGATTTTTTTCTGAAATACAGGCTCTAAATTGAAACAACCGGGCCACCCAACCCGCACGCACACACACACACACACCACACACACACACCACACACACAACACACACACACAAAACACACACACACCACACACACACACCAAAAAACACACATGTATAATTTTTATATATATGTATTTAAATATATATACTATTATTATAATTTTATATATATATAATATAAATATATATTATGAAATCACATAAAACACACCAACAACACAACACACACACACACCACACACCACACACACACACCACAACACACATATAATATATATATAATATATATATATTAATATAATATATTTTTAAAATATATGTTATATATTTATATAATTATTATATATAATATATAAAGTTTTTGTTTTATAATATTATATACAATTATATAATATATATATTATAAATAATATTATATTTATATATATATATATTGCGTTATACGGTAGATATTAAAATACATAATATACAAAAGTATTGATATTAGCTAGAATTTTTTTTTACTATAAAAGAGAAGAGACACCAGTTTTTTGTTTATCATTTTTTTTTTTATTTTAATTTTAACATCATTACGGTTAAACTATTTTTATCATATTGAAGATTATAAATTTTCTTCATTAGTATTTTTCTTTATTTTTTTTATTATTATGACCTTAATGGGGACCCCAATATATATATTTTAATATATAAAAATATTAAAATATAAATTATTAATTAATACACATAATATAACAATGTATAATATACATATATTATTTTATATATATATATATATATATATATAATATTATTATATAATATATATACATACATATATAATGTATACACACACACACACACCCACACACAACACACCACACACACCACAATAAAATTATATAATAATTTTAATATATATATATTTATATAAACACAAAACCCCACACACACAACACCACACCAAACACAACACACACATATATTATATATTAATATATATAAAATTTTATTAATATATAAAAATATTATATAATAAAAAAAAATAGGAATTGGTTTTACAGATACACGGAAAACACATAGTGTTTCGAGGAGTAATTGCTTGGCCCCGCCCCACTGTCGCTGTCACGCCATGCTTTCATAGTTATATATAATTATTCATTTCATGTCAAATAAAACAGCACACACACACACACACCAACCACCAACCCATACACATTTAAACAATATATACATATACATATACAATATATTATGTTATATTACATTATACATATTACATATATATTATAATATAAATCGATGCATCTGTATGACATTTCAGAGTAGACAAATTTAAACAGTTCAGTAGAAACAACCTATAGATAAAAAAGGGGTAATAGATGATCACATATTTCCCCTTTTTTTTTGGCTTTTCCGGTGGAATGACCTCGTTATTGTCACCCAATCCCAAAGAGCTGATTAAGGCCCATTGTTTTATTTCCCTGAATGATCCAGGGAAAAGGGAAAATATTTTAAAATGTATGTATGTAGTATGTAGATGTTGTAAATTTTTAAAGTATGTATCTACTATCTATTACATCTATCTATTATCTATTTTAAAATATATATTATAATTTTAATATAAATATTAAAAATATAATAATATTTTAGGCAAATTCAAAACCGGACAATGGAGTTATTTTTTCGGCATAATGATCTCATCGTAGATAACATACTTGAGAAGAATATCCTGTAAATAAACATTTGTATAATACCGTAATACTACATCAAATCTGATTTTGATCTTAGATTTCGACTATTGCGCAGGGTAATCGCCGAAGACTTTGACTTGAATGAATGAGTCTTATTTTTCATTCTGATTATATACTTATGCATGGCAGTTTGCGAGACCCAGCATTTCCATCAGGTTGTCCGAGCTGATTCAGATTCTGAGCCGAATGCTTTGTTTGTTTACTCGGGCTTTTAAAAAAAAAAGTTTGATAATTTAAAAAATTT
>NC_051392.1:51996129-52006129 GCF_015228065.2 Penaeus monodon
TGTGTGTGTGTGTGATGTGTGTGGATGTGTGTTTGTGTGTATTTGTGTATGTGTGTGTGTGTGTGTGGTGTGCGTGTGTGTGTGCGGCTGTTTCAATTCTAGAGCCGTGTATTCGAAAAAATCCGATGGAAGTGTTATCACAGAAAATAACCAGGCTTCACTTGAGTTCTGGAGCCTGTGTAATAAAATCATGATCCATTTTCTTTTTACATAAAGAAAACAAATGTGTAGAAGCTAACTCTTTGCATTCCATATTGTTTAAAGATAAAGCAGCTGTAAATGGTACAGAACATTCTATATACCTTACATTATTGTAGGTTACATTAGGTAAGTACGTAATTTGTTCTGGCCAAATCATGTCGAGTTGTACATATAATAATTATAATAATAACAATAATAATAATAATAATAATAATAATGATAATAATGATAATAATAATAATAATAATAATAATAATAATAATAATAATGATAATAATAATAATAAATATAACTATGAATATAAAAAAATAATAATATTGTTAGCCTTATAACAGATACTTCACCATTGTTCTACTTGGTTATTTTAATGTATATAGCATCTGAATGCACACTGTGGAATGTAGCAAATGTTATAATCATTATATTAACATTCACATTTATATCTATAATTATTTATGCAGTTGTGCATTTAAATGCATGAATAACTTTTTAAGGAAGGACACGATCTAAGCTGTGCTCACAAAATTATTCTAACAGATTCTTACTGCCACAACTGTGTTACAAAATCGAAATGTACCTTAGAGTTCATTGATCTATTGATTCTATTTGTTTACTTACCGGATAATGAATGAGTGGCATATAATGTGAAAATACGTTGTCTGTGCTCCGTGCACATGTGTGAGAAAGTGGTTGTCTTGTCACAACTGTGATTAAAATTTGATGGGGTCATGATGTTTGGCAAACTTCGCTATGTGAGAACTTATGTGATGAGAATTACGTTTAGCTTGAACCTATAAAAAATCCGTTTCGCCTATTTACAACACTCAAAGCCAAAACTTGCGTTGCAATGATTCCCCTGAATGTCTCTCGGTTTGTCTGTTTGTCTGTTTCAGTCTCTCTCTCACTCATTTCTCTCTCTCTCTCTCTCTCTCTCTCTTCATCTCATCCTCTCTCTACTCAATCTCTCACTCATCTCACACTCCATCATCTCACATCCTCTACTCTCTCACATCTACTCACATCTATCTCTCGTCTCTCTCTCTTCTCTGTCTCTTCTCTCTTCGCTTCTCTCTCTCTCTCTTTCACACATACTGACAGACAGATAAATATCACTAAGGACTAGATTTTTTGTGGTTTCTGGTTATCGCTGTTGCCCTCCAAGATTTTTATTAAAAGCAATTATGTCATCTGGTCATTTGGTCACTTCACTCGCTGTTGCCGGATAAGAGGGTCATTGGGTCTTTTAGGGCGTTTTCGTTGGCATTTGGGCATTTCTCAACGCAATGAGTACTTAGATATCAATTTTCCAAGTATTTTCGTTGTGTGTTGGCAAAACTGCGGAAGCGAAATGGTTGTCTGCTATTTTTTGACAGCAAGAAAACACGGGAAATATTTTTGTTTCACCTGTGTTTTTTCTTCTTCTTCTTCTTCTTTATCGTCTTATTTTCTTTTCTTTCTTTATCTAATTGTAATTTGGAGTTAAATACGGCGATTAGGTAATGTCGCAGTGGCGCGTTTACTTGTCTTTCTTTTTATTCCCTTCTCTCTTTAACTTCAGTATTTTTCCAAGTTACATAGGATTTTTTTTTTTTTTTTTTTTTTTTGCCAGCCCCCTCCTCCCAGGTTTGATTGGATACCCTTCCAAACAACAAACATGGTCTTGTTCGGGAATGCAAAGTCAACCTTTTGTATTCAAAAACCCAAGATCTCACAGAGCCACAAATAAGGACACAGGAGTTTTGCGCTAAAGTGAGAGAAAATCAGAAAAAAAAGGTGAAAGGTTCAGCGTTTCTCTCAACCTTACATCTGTGCATTTTTCCCCAAAACACTTTTATGTGATAATCTTTCATTAGACTGTAGTTTGGCGTTCTTTGTGGGAAACCCATCTCTTTGGCAAACAGCCTCCCAAGGATGAATAGCAACAAATTTTTTATCTCCCTTTTTAGGGGTTTTTTTTGTTTTTTTTGGGTTTTTGGTTGTTTTTTTGTGTTTTGTACGTATTTTTTTTATTTTTAATTCAGGTTTTTTAACCCTTTTCATTTGAGTTTTATTTTTTACATTTTTTGTCCAATTTTGCAAATTAAAATTTTTTTTCCCCAAAAAATAAATCATAGAAGAAATTTTTGTGAATTAAAAGAAATTTTGAATCAAACAGGGTGGGCTTCCGCCAGGTTTTAAAACACCGCTCTGGCTTTTGTGCCACAGCAAATAATTTAGGAGACTAAGAGCCCCTTTTTCGAGCTGCAAGACCCACCGAACCCAAGTTAAGTTGAGAATGTTTATGGCCACAGAAACTAGAGGCCATAATTTTATGAGAAAGGAAATGCAATGTTTATATATAGCCTTTGAATTTATTTTGCTGGACCGTCTTAGCTTTATTTTACTTTATTTATCTTTTATTGTATAATTTTTACGTTGGTTTCTTAGTTTTTTTCTAACCTTTTTTTTAATTTCCCTAGTTTTCCCTTTTTTTTTTTTTTTTTTTCATATCGTTTCGTTCCTAGCTTTTTTATTGTGTTTACATATTATGTTCCATTCTGTTTATCTTAATATATATGGAGTTTTACCTTTGTTATACGGCCCACCACAGAGCTGCCATTTTTATAAAAGAATTTACCTGATTTAAATCACAACAGTATCAGTCTGTCACAACCTTTATTTTATCTAATTACTTTATAAGTTATACAATTCCTCTTAAAAGTCATAGTATTTCCAGTAATCACTGATACTACAATAATATTATTTTCATCAATTCTGGTATTATGACTCATTAATGCGAAAATGGTTGAATATGGCCACATAAATTTTCCATGAATATTGAATAAGTGAGGATAATAAGACTGTGATGCATATATGGACAGACAGATATAGATAGATAGATATAGACAGATAGAAATTAGATGAGAGAATTATCAAACGCAAAATTGTAAACATAATAAGTTTATATTATTTAGTGATTGCTTTTATGTAGAATATCCATTAATAAGTATATACTTGTGCAGTTTCACCTGATATACATATCTAATCTACAATTGTGTGTTTATATATATATACATACATATATATATATATATATATATATATATATATATATATATGTATACATACTTGATCAGTCAATAACGTCATATTTTCAGATGTTGCGCATTATCTTGATTCAAAATATTCAATAACAAAATCCTGCTCAATTTTAAAATAACCATGCGTATTAACGGTCAAAATATTTAACAACAAAATAAAGTCCAATTTGGAAACAACAACCATTATTTAAAGAAAATAAAAATCGGCCGTTCCAGAACCGCATTCAAGGGATGACTGAAGAAGAACGTCGCGTTTGATCCACTACTTTCTTTCCAGCAACGTAAACCCGTAGAATATTTCGGTCGTCTCCGTTGTAGAGGAATTTCTCAATCTTCTCTTCGGTTTTATCCTGGAGATAAGGAAAAGTTATTATCACCAGGCCGTCAATTTTAGTTAAAGAAATACCAAGATTACCGATAAGCAATTTTTTGTGGGGTTATCAGCGCGGTAGGATAGTAAATCTCAACAACATTAATTACACATATCAAACAAAAATATTTAATCTAATCTGATGAAAACATTAGACAAACTTTTTGCACAGCTGAGTCATTAGCCTCAAACAGACCCCGTCCAGTCGATATGCAATAGGTGACTGATTATGAAAATGGGTTATATACCGTTTATTATTTGTTCACATAAATTTATTCAACGATACCTCTAAGAAGATGTCAAGAGGTGTCCCTGTTGCTTCTGTGTCGACTAAAAGAGCATCGAACTCCTTCCCAACCTCAAAGTTTCCAATCCGATCCTCCATACGAACGACTGGAAAATATATTTGAAACAAATGAGATGCAGATTCCACCAGTTCTAAAGCCTGGGGTATTGTGTCTCCCACCATAAAGCCTGGGATATTGTGTATCCACCATAAGGCTGAATATAGTTCCCTAGAGAACGGTACTAACCTTTAGCGCCTCCCAAAGTAGCGAAACGAAAAGCTTCCTTCAGGGTGATGCTCTCGTAGCCTTCGGTCATTGTGGAGAGGGTCTTTGACACGAGCAGAGCCTGGCGCAGGGAATTTAAGATCGATGGAGAGTATCCACCTGAGCAATCTGAAAACAAATTCCTTCACGATTAAATGAAGTGCCGGGAAATCGCAGTTCAGCAGATAACCAAAACAGTAAATAGACAACGAGCGCCATGTCATTCCCCATTTATTTATTTATTTATATTCGTATCCTAATCTTACTATTCTTTAGTCATTCCCTATTCCATTCCATTCCTTCTTTAGTCATACCTGTGCCGAGGCCGATTCTGAGCCCGCACGGGAACCCTCGGGGACGTCGCAAGTCCCCCACCCCCGGAAATGTTTGAGTTGGGGCAAGGGCCCCCGCCCGTGCCGCTCTTTCAGCAGTGCCACTTCCCGTTTCAGCCCACGCCGTGCGCCATTACCCTTACGGGACATGGAAAGGATAAAAAACATATGTCGAACATTTTTCAATGAGCCAGTTGGCTTTGCCTATACCCCGGCACGCATCACACTTGGCGCATAGCGGTGAAAAAAGGGACATACTGGAAATCTTTGAAAAATGCTTAATCGGGACAGTGCACAAAATCTACAAAGTTCTGAAGATAAATGAACAACGTGAGTAAATTACAAATGATCAGATTTTTTCAGCGTACCTTGTCGTAAGGGGGCCCACGGTTCAAACATCGGCATTTTTTCCGTTACCAGGGGAACACTCCCCACCCAGTCAATTCCCATCGACTTTCGAGATGTGGCTTGGATGTGGCAGTCTGCTTTTGCGCCCGCTGGGGCGAGCCTTTCATCTGCTCCTTTGGGCAAGTCGGGGGAAACCCCGGCGTGACGATGGGCAGCACAAATCCGACTTTTACAAAGACGTATTGTTTGAAAATTTAAATTATTTTAAAGTCTGGATTCGTTTAAGGTGACACTTTTACCGGGTGAGGGTTATAATTTGTAAATCGGCTGATACTAATCCCTAATACCAAAGAACCTAACGAACTACGAAACACAAACCCTAATTTCTAATATGATTTTAATATTCCATTTCATTTTAATAAAGTGCCTAACAGTCGGCATAAAAAAGCAAAACAAGATTCGCAAAGCAAGCAATATCTACTTTTTCACATAAACTTTTTTAAATTTTGAGTACACTATAAGTTTTTTCAGTCCCCCAGTGAGTCCTCGACGGGAAACTTCCGATAATAGCTCGGGGCAATTCAGAGCAGTGACTTTTCCACTAAGCGCCGGCCCCCCGGGAAGGGCGGGGTCGCCCAGGATTTGGTTTCCCCCCAGGTGTAAGGAGCCGAAGTAGGGGGCGTGTGGGGCCGCATCGAAGCAGACGGTCCGGGGTAGTTGGAAGGGCGAGAATTAATCATGACACGGTCCTGGGTTTGTATTTTGGATACACGAGTATTAATAAGAACTTTTGGACAGTCATTGATGATATTAGGAAATGTTTTAATTAAAATTTAATATGATTTCTTTAAGTTTTAAAATTTTTTAGAGAAACGAGAAATAGAAATTTAGTGTTTTCTTGACTACCACGGAATACTGAAAAATTAAAAAACACAAGATTAGTTAATTTTAAAACAAGGCTGAAAAACTTTTTTATTTTGTGATTTTGTTGCATGTCGGTAGTTCAAAGCCTGGGTTTTAAACCCAATTTATTTATGATTTGACCATTAACTCGTTAGGGAGTTTCGTTATGTTGCACCGCATCTTTGGAATTTAATTTCTTTTTCTATTTCCTTATATTCCCAAATACTTTTATTCCAATGTTTTCAAAATTTCTTTTTTTCATTTATCTTTATTTATTTGGCAGTTCCTAAAAAAATGCATGTCTTTTACCATCGTAAGTATATCCCAAATTATATTTTGTTGTTTTTTTTTTTTAAATTTTTTTTTTTTTTTTTTTTTTTTTTCTGTTTTTTTTTGTTTTTTATTAAAATTTTTCCTCCCCCCCCCTAAAAAAAAAAAAAAAAAAAAACACGTTTAAAAATCCCAAACAATTTTTCCAATAACAAAAAACCCCCACATAACATCATCTTTTTCCCCAATTCAAAACCTTTTTTGTGAATCCACGGCAATCCATAAACGTATCGCGCAAAGTCCCCCTCGGCGAATTTGCCTCCGTTGGGAAGGTTTGGGTTTTCAAGCCATCGGCAGAGGAAAGGGCCAAATGGATCCCGTTGTTGGGGGAAATGAGGGGGCGTGGAGTGCGTGTCCACGAAACCCGGCTTCAGGGAATGGCTAGAAGTGGAAAGGGGGAAGAAAAAAGGGGGGTGAGGGAAAAAGGGAAAAGGGGCAGGAGGGGGGAAATGAAGGAAGAGGAGGAGGGAAAAGAAAAGGGAAGGAGAAGGGGGAGGGGGAAAAGAGGGGGAAAAAAAAAAGGAGGAGGAGGGGAAAAAAAAGAATAAGGAATGGGAAAAGGAGAACGAGAAAGCCAATGAAATTTTATAAATATTTTTTATCTACTTATTTAAAACCCAAAACTTAGCTTTTTAAAACATATAATTTTGCAAAAAAGCGTCTATTTCCATAATTATCAAAAATATTTTTCTACTTTTTCTTCTCGTATACACAGTATCCTTTTTATTTAAATTTTTAAAATAGCTTTTAATTCACAGAAAACAATATTAAGTAAACCTTTGGGGTCAAAAATTAATTTTTTGTATCTTGAATCTTAAATTTGGTTTCAGATTTGAAAATTCACTCGCCCCTTTACAAACACAATCTGAAACCAGTTCTCTCACTTTAGTATATATATATATATATATTATATATTATATATATATATATATATAATTATTTGGTTTGTGTGTGTGTTGTGGTGTGTGTGGGTGTGTTTTATTTTAACTATCCATTATCTTCATCTATCCCATTATCTATCTATCTATTATATATATATATATATATACATATATATATATAAAATAATAAAAATATATATATTATAAACATTATATATATATATAAATTTTTATATTATATTAAAAAAATATATAAAATATTTAATAAAAAAATATACAACACAAAAGTGTGGCCCCATTAGAATTTTCAATTTTTATATAAATTCAAAATTGACTTTTCTACTTATTTCTCAGATTTATTAGCAGCGAACAAAAATGAATAAATAATAATAAACAAAAACTGATCACCCCTGTTTTTCCGAAACGTCTTACTGAATAAATGCATTTTTTTACCTTTAAATTGCATTTTCCTTTATCTACATATTTCTCTAACTTTGTTGTCCAAAACACCGACGGCCATGTTTTCGAGGATCTGCATAGGTTCCAAGTCAGTTGAGTGGACGATCGTTCCTGTAAACACCTGCAAGTCGGCCATGGCTGGAATATCAGGAATAGGAAATCTTCGGTTGTATTGATCGAAAGGTCTTCTTGCTGCTTTGGTTTCCTCTCTCTCTCTCTCTCTCTCTCTCTCTCTCTCTCTCTCTCTCTCTCTGTATATATATATATATATATATATATATATATATATATATATATATGTGTGTGTGTGTGTGTGTGTGTGTGTGTGTGTGTGTGTGTGTGTGTGTGTGTGTGTGTGTGTGTGTGTGTGTGTGTGTATGTGTGTGTGTGTGTGTGTGTGTGTGTGTGTGTATGTGTGTGTGTGTGTGGAGTAGTAATAATAATAATGAGAACGATACGGACACATACGTTCTAAGACTCACAAGAAAATGCTAATTCATACTTTCTATTTCTCTACCTAACTTTTTATCTCGCTCATGTAACAACTCGCACTATTCTTTTTTTTTTTCAATAGTACCGTTGTTTTGCATATATAAATGTACAATATACATAAATAAATGAATATATATATACATATATATATATATATATATATATATATATATATATATATATATATATATATATATATATATATATATATATACAGATGATCGCGTACCGTTTGAGAGAAATATCATAGCTAATTTGCTAGGCGTACGATAGAGTCCGAAAGAATATATTACGAACAATGACTTTCAAGGAATATTGTTTTAGTTAGGTGAATAAGGCTTCTACAGATTGTACAGATTATTGAACCCTATCACTGCGGGTGTAATAACATCTGAATCAGTTGAAACATACGTGACCTAGCATATTCATTATTATTATATTTAACGATGAGAAAGGAACAGTTGTTTTGGCGGGGAAGTCTGCTTGGTCTGCAAGAGTGCCCAGTAATCCTATAATCATCGACAAAGCAGAGGATTTTGACAACATATGGCATAACCATGAATTTCTGAGAGATGAATTTGATGGAGATGAATATAACGAAAAATATTTTTGAAGTTCCAATAGCTTGGCAATGAATATAAATGATAATTATTTACACAAAAAAGTGATTTTTCATTTTATCATAAGATCGCAAATTCTTGTTAATGTAATGCATTCCATCTTAATTAAAATTATGGAATATATCTGAACCTTCTATTGGCCAGATAAACTATACATGTATGCA
The DNA here is from genome assembly GCF_015228065.2 of Penaeus monodon. Lineage (NCBI taxonomy): Eukaryota > Metazoa > Arthropoda > Malacostraca > Decapoda > Penaeidae > Penaeus > Penaeus monodon. The sequence goes on from NC_051392.1 coordinate 52,004,861, forward strand.
AATTGTTTATAACACATTCATAAGCATTCTAACACACACAAATGCATAGTAAATAAAGTAATTGTGGTAGTAGCAGTAGTAGCAATAATAGTAATGAGAACGATACAGACGTTCTAACACTCACAAGAAAATTCTAATTCATACTTTTATTTCTTTACCTGACTATTTATCTTGCTCACGTAACAACTCGCACTCCTTGCATTTTCCAATAATACCATTGTTTTGCACATATAAATGCACAATACACACATGAATAAATAAATAAACATATTGCTACGCCAGTGGGTTTTTGTCTCTGTGCGAAACATGTGTTAACATGAAAAGGATGACCTGGGCATGTGTTAACATGAAAGGACCTGGGCAAACATGACACACCTGGCTGTGAGTGGAGGAGCGAAGGAACAAACCAAGGGAGACGCGGTTGGGTGCTGCTCCTGTGAAGACCTCGTGTGTGCCCTTGTGACCTGATAAACTTTGTGTTGCCCTGTTATAAGCTGTATCATGCAGTGTGACATGCTGGTTTCCCCCTGTATTGTGCCTATAGAAAAGTGTACGGGTAAATAACTTGTGTAAATAAAGGAAAGACTGTCAATTTGTGTTTATTTCGTGCCCTGCCTCGCCACTTGGCGTTTCCCCTCCTGGTGTTCTGGGACGCTGTGGTGCTCGGTGCCTCTTGGAACTGTTCAGTGTTCACGACCCTGTGGATAACACGCCGTCTGCCTAGCCTGCCTTGTGTTGGTGGCAGAGAGACGAGGCGGTCGGCGTAACAAATGGTGTCAGGAGTGGGATATGTGATATTTGATCAGTGAGAGGCCGATGTATCATGTCGTCCAAAGATGGCAGCAGCCATGAGGGACGCTATGGTGCTTGGTGCCTCCAGAGGGACGCTATGCTGCTTGGTGCCTCCAGAGGTTGGCTATGACTGAGGCAGGCACGAGTGAGGTGAAGCCAAGCCAGATGGACCTGATCACTGCTATGCTGGCCGGTATGAGGGAGGAAATGGCACAAAGGGCAGAAGAGCAGGCACAGAGGGCACGTGAGCAGGCGCACCATCTCGTCGAGATGCAGGCAAGGAAGGCAGAGGAACAGTTCTGCTAACTTGTTTGAGGTGCTACAGAGCAATCTTGCATCTGTGAAGATGGAAACTCAGCAGTACACCGACAAGGCCTGCAACAGCGTGAAGAGTGAACTGATGGAGGAGGTGCAGACTCTGAAGGGCGAGGTTCAGGGCCTGAGGGAGGAAGTGAAGGCGGAAAGGCGGCGTCACGA
>NC_051392.1:52011129-52017250 GCF_015228065.2 Penaeus monodon
GGGATAATAACAAAATTTTTTTTGGAATACACAGAATACACTTTAATTTTTTTACTGATATCGATATACACAAAACAGCTACCGAGTCAAACACGAGCAAATGTTAAAAAACAACACTGTTATCTTTTCCCGAAGCCAGTGAAGTTACTCTGGTCTCGATCCTGGGTCCTTCAACGTAAAAATCAGAGACGATACCAATGCTGCCACCAAGATCTAAAGTATATTCAAAAAAAATCGGGCTTTTATATACCCAACTCGGTTTCACGACGCAACTCAACATAATATATAAATCAGGTTCCCCTTTATTGCAAATCTCAAAGAAAACGAAAGTGCTCATTGTATTAAAAGAAACGTAAGTTTCACATCGGACCCTAAATTATCAAATGGTCAACTTTCCCTCAAAGTTCTTATCAAACAAAGGTTACTAACTCTGTTACAGGTATCTTATCTTTATTTTTTTCTTTTGTTGCTTTTTAGTTATTCGTCTCTTTTTATTTTTCTTATTCATTAGCTTAATATAAATGTTACAATGTTATAGTCTTTATTTCTGACATTACATATTGTTTAGTCAACGGAGCATATTTTCTAATGTTAGAAAGTGTTTTTGTTGTAATAGTAATGAAATAAGAAAAATCACCTTATCTGGGGTTCTGCTTTCATATGTATCATTGTTAGAATTGCGTGCGTGCGTGTTTTTCAGATATCTAAATATTCGTTAACTCTTAAGAAGTGTTATTCTTGCCAAAGCATTTTTTGAAAACAAATATAGAAAAAAATAAATAATACCAAAGATAAGAAAATAAAAAAAATAAAAAAACGAATTAGGAAGGAAATGTAAAAGCAAGTATTCTAGTTAAGCATTCTACTTTTATATCTTTATTTTTAGTTTTACCTTTTCTCCTTTGTGCTCCAATTCAAATACCCTCGTTGTTTGTCCACTTCATTTACACTCGTCTATGTATGTGTTCCTTCTCCCCCTTACCTTTTATTCTCCTTCTTCTGTCTCTTCTTCTCTTTTTTAATACGTCTTTATCTCGCAGTTTTTCCTTTTTTCACAACATTTTCCAGTGATTTCTCACCTTTTCATTAATCTTTTCTTCCTCTCTCTTCTTAATATCTTTTACTTATAAAATATATGCACCAATACATTTTATGGTTCCAGTTCGTCGTATTTTGAAACTGAAATGTGCTTTAAGAGTTAAGAGTATATTTTGTTTCTGAAAATGCAAACTAAATGAGTGATTTTTACGTGCGATTATTCACTTAAAATTGAATCGTGAAGATATCCCTTTTTCTTTCGTAATTTATGTTCATGCTTTTGATATTCGTCTTGTCTACATTTTTATTTATTTATAAATATACGCATATCTTGTGAAAAAGAAGTAAATGTTATATATATTATATTTTATATATAATATATATATATATTATATATATATATATATATATATATGCTTTCCCTTTTTGTCTGAATGAAAAGAGTATGACAAAGTCGTACATAACAGTGCTCTCTCCTTTTCACGTAAGAAAAAAAATGCTAATCATTGAAAAAAAATATACGTCTACGGCTGATCTATGTTAATTAATATGCAGACAAGTGCAATTTTAACAACTGGCCCGTGATTGTCAAAGCTAATGAAAATGAAACAATTTAGTTTTGCAAACATTATATACATTTTCAATTAATTATATAAATGTAAAAGAATGAATAGAGAGAAATGAGAGCTGAGGAGACGTGTAGTTACTCCATTATCTACGCCGTGTATTGAGATTTCTACGAATCTAAAAATGAGCTTTTTGTTACTTATAAAATTTCCTTGGTAATTCATATGAACTTTTTAAATTTTAAATGTTATTAAAAAAATAACATTAACAATATAAACAATATTAACAAAACTAACAACATTCCCCCAGTTATTTTTCACTTTTTCATCAATACTTTTCCTCCCTCTCTTCTTTTAGTTTTTAGAATATAAAACATTAATACAATTATGGTCCCGACTCACAATTTTTTTTTTTTTTATTGTAAAATTTCCGGACAAATCAATCGAAGATAAATCACCTAAATTTCTTGGAATACACTGATTTCAACAACTTTCACTTTAATTTTAAAATATAATTTCTAAATTTTCTAAATATGTGCAGCAATACAGCTACCGAGTGGGCCAACCAGAGTTAGCGTAGCGGTTGTACTTAACCGAGGGGGCCTGTTGCTCCCTTTCTGCATCCTAAAGAAGAAGGATTCAATTTTGGCCCGGGCAGTTCCTCTGTCAGCGTGATTTTTTAAAGTTTTATATTATTATTATTATTATTATTATTATTATTATTATTATTATTATTATTATTATATCATCATTATTATTATTTTTTATCATTTTATTATCAATTATTATTATTGTTGTTGTTATCATAACTATCTGTTTAGAATTATGCAGGAGTAAGTTTTCTTAATTTAGATACGGCGCTCCTGGGCAGCCAGGCCAGCTGTTGGCCTCACCTGTCCTTTGTCTAATGATATACAAATATTTTTTATCATTATAAACCCCGCCAACTCGATGGGCCAGCGCGGTGGGGTAAGGCCCAAAATCCCCAAAACATGAAACCAAGCAGAATGGAGACAGTTGGAAGGCCTACGTCCAACAACGGACCCTCAGTGGCTGACAAAACAAAGTTTCTTTTAACTTTTCTTTCTTTTTAGGGATTCAGATTTTAATAGAGACTTTGAGATTTGTTATTTCTAGTTGTGCTTTAATATGTAGTAATGGATATTTCTGGTGTTCATATTCTCCTCTGTATCCGTCGTAAAATCGCTCTCTAAAAACGGTCTATTTTGATTTCGTTGTGACCATTTAGAATTAATAACTTTACAAAGCGAGAGATCCTTTATAACATCATAATTTTTTTATTATTATCAATTTATTTTTATAGTTATTATCGAATTATACTCTTTTACATTTTTTCCCCCTAGACGGAAAATCAACGCTAGGGAAAACTCATTGGGTTGCAGGAGAGTTGCGATGCAGACGTGGCCTTTGAGTATTCGCCTTTGGTATAGAATGAACTTCATTCAGTGATACACAAACACACATACATACATACATACACACATACACCACACCACACACACACCACACACACATATATATATATATATATATAAAATATATATTTATATATATATATATATATATATATACATATATATACATATATATACATATACATATATATACATATATATACATATATATACATATACAAAATATATAATACATATACATATATATATATACATAATATATAAAATTTACATATCACCCTAATTGCAGGCGCAAGGTTTTACGGGTTTTTTTGTGAAAAATTAGTATGTTTCATCAGCCTTATAGAGATGTATAAATTTTATCAGTGATGACTAGCATTTTACGTGAAGAGGAGACTCCTGTTATGTACGGACTTTGTCATACTTTTTTCATTCAGACAAAAAAGAAAGCAATTTCATATATTAAGAAAAAAAAATCTCTTTTACACAAATATGCGTATATTTATAAATAAATAAAAATGTGCAAGACAAATATCAAAAGCATGAACATAAATTACGAAAGGAAAAGGGATATCTTCACGATTCAATTTTAAGTGAATAATCGCACGTAAAATCACTCATTCAGTTGCATTTTTAGATCAAAATATACTCTTAACTCTTAAAGCACATTTCAGTTTCAAAATACGACGAACTGGAACCATAACGTATTGGTGCATATATTCTATAAGTAAAGATATTAAGAAGAGAGAGGAAGAAAAGATTAATGAAAAGGTGAGAAATCAAATGGAAAATGTTGTGAAAGAAGGAAATCTGCGAGATAAAGACCTTTTAAAGAGAGAAGAAGAGACAGAAGAAGGAGAATAGAGGTAAGGGGGGAGAAGGAACACATCATAGACGAGTGTAAATGAAGTGGACAAACAACGGAGATATTTGAATTGGAGCACAAAAGGAAAAAGGTAAAACTAAAAATAAAGATAAAAAAGTAGAATGCTTAACTAGAATACTTGCTTTTACATTTTCTTTCCTAATTCGTAGTTTTATTTTATTTTTTTTTTTTTTATCTTATCTTTTGGGATATATTTATTGTTTTCTATATTTGTTTTTTAAATATGCTTTGGCAAGAATAACACTTCTTTAAAAGTTAATCGAATATTTAGATATCTGAAAACGCACGCACGCAATTCTAACAATGATGCATATGAAAGCAGAACCCCAGTAAGGTGATTTTTTCTTTTTTCATTGCTATTACAACAAAAACACTTTCTAACTATTAGAAATATGCTCCGTTGACTAAACAATATGTAAAGTCAGAAATAAAGAAATATATAACATTGTTAATATGTTTAAAATTAAGCTAATAGAATAAGAAAAATAAAAAGAGACGAATAACTAAAAAGCACAAAAGAAAAAAAAAAAATATAAGATTACATGTATCAGAGTTAGTAACCTTTGTTTGATAAGAACTTTTAGGAAAGTTGCCATTTGATAATTAGGATCCGATGTGAAATAACGTTTTCTTTTAATAAATGACACTCGTTCTCTTTGAAAAATTTCAATAAAGGAGAACCTGATTTATATATTATGTTGAGTTGCGTCGTGAAACCGAGTTTGGGTATATAAAAGCCCCGATTTTTAGAATATACTTTAGATCTTGGTGGCAGCATTGGTATCGTCCCCTGACTTGTACGGTTTGAAGGACCCAGGATCCAGACCAGAGTAACTTCACTGGGTTCGGGAAAAGTTAACAGGTGTTTTTAACATTTTCTTGTGTTTTGACTCGGTAGTTGTTTTGCTGTATATCGTATCAGTAAAAAATTTTAAAATGTATTTCTTGTATTCCAAGAATTTATGTTATTTATACCCTTACCCTTTTTTCATCTTCGAACAAATAAAACAGTAATCCCGTTGCAATTATCTGCACATTTTATATAATAAAAATATGCGGAGTCGTCCCGTATAGGAAGGTAAATTCTGAAAATCGTTTCTTTATTAAATTCATCTTTTTAGTTTAATTTTTTTGTTATAATGATCATACGCACAGTCCTTATTTGAAATGACAACTAGTTTTTATTTCTTTCTAGAGCTTTCTGAACAGAAGACTATATCGTATGGATCAGTAAATTTAAAAACACCGATTTTTCTTAACAGAATCAGATTTTTTTTTTTTGTATGCTGCAATACCTAAATTTTAATTAATATGGGTTCAGTATCTATGTTGCTTGTTTATATATTGCTATAAATGCCGCCGTTCCGTCTGCAAATTCTGATATTATCGTCGCGAAATCTTCAATTGGATAACGAACGTCTTAACCACTAAACGACCTAGTTGGAGAACAAGCGGTCTTGACTTCTTCCGCGACCCTTTCTCAAGATGTTGCCCTGCAGAACCGCCAAGTATAAAAGTGGGCAAGAAAGCCGGCAAAAAGAGAGTTTTTCACCATCGAACTGTGGGATATCGTATGGATCAGGAATTAAATGACACCGATTTTTTCTTAACAGAATCAATTTTTTTTTTTTTTTTTTTTTTTCCTGTATGCTGCAATACCTAAATTTTAAATTTTATGGGTGCAGTATCTATATTTGCTTGTTTAATATTAAAAAGAGGCTATGTGCTAATTTTTTATGTGATGAATGTTCTGCAAGTAACGTTTTGCAGAAAAGCATAGAATAAAAGAAGGGAGAAAAGGTGCGGAGCTGCTAATGTGATGTAAAGCAGGTTCAGTTGTATCATTAATCGAAGTAAAGGTTTGGCTGTGACTGCACTGATTTCCACGTTCCTATATTATATATATATTTTATATATAAAATATAAAATATATATATATAATATATATATATATATGTGTGGTGTGTGTGTGTGTTGTGTGTGTGTGTGTGTGTGTGTGTGTGTGTGTTGTGTGTCGTGTGTGTACACATAAATTTATAACATAATTAATTTATTATATAATATATATATATATATATATATATATATATTAATATATAAACGTGTGTGCCTACACATAAAATATATATATTAAAATAATATATATATATATATATATTATTATATAATTGCAAGTGTACAAATGGAAAATTTTA
>NC_051392.1:52022350-52024850 GCF_015228065.2 Penaeus monodon
TGTGTTTTTTTTGTTTTTTTTTGGTTTTTGCCCTGTTATAAACTTATCATGATTTGGGGGCAGCGGGTTTCCCCCCTTATTGTCCCTATAAAAAAATGTACGGTAAATCTTGTGTAAAAAAGGAAAGCTGTCAATTTGTGTTTTTTTTTGTGCCCTGCCTCGCCACTTGGCTTTTCCCCCACCTGGGTTTTGGACGCTGTGGTCTGGGGTCCCCTTTTGGAACGTTCATGTTCACGACCCTTTGGATAACACCCCCGTCTGCCTAGCCGCTTGGTTGGGGGCAGAGAGACAGGGGGCGAACAAATGGTGTCAGGAGTGGGATATGTGAATTTGATCTGGACCCCGATGTATCATGTCGTCCAAATGGCACAGCCATGGGGGGCGCTTGGTGCTTGGTGCCCCCCAGGGACGTATGCGTTTGGTGCCTCCAGAGGGGTTGGCTTGACTGGGCAGGCAGATGAGGTGAACCAAGCCAGATGGACCTGATCACTGCAAAATGGGGGCCGGTTGGGGGGAAATGGCACAAAGGGCGAGAGCCCAAGGGCACGTAGCAGGCGCCCCATCTCGTCGAATGCGGGAAAGGGAAAGGGCAGAGGAACAGTTCTGCTAACTTGTTATGCTACAGAGCAATCTTGCATCTGTGAAGAGGGAAACTCGCAGACACCGACAAGGCCTCAAAGCGTGAAGAGGAACTGTGGGGGGAGGTGCAGATTTTAAAAAGGGCGAGGTAGGCCTGAGGGAGGAAGTAAGGGGGAAAGGCGGGTCACGAGGTAGAACGTTGCAAGCAGGAAGGTAACGGGTTCTGGAAAGATCAAGTGTCAGATTTACTGGGTCGCGGGGGCCTGGCAAAAACCCCCCCGGGCCTCCAGCGTCGTGTCGGAGCCAGGGGTCGCTGCAGAAGGCTGGGGACCCTCGGACGCTCCCTTGGGTTAGGGGGCCAAAAACTCGGCCCCGGGTAAACCCCGCCCGTTCCCTCCTTCCCCCTCTTCCTCCCCCCCGGGCGTTTTTCAGGGAAACGCTTCTCCACCCCGCAGCCCCTCGCCTCCAACATTCGTGAACGTAACCTTGAGTACGAGGGAAGGGGCGGGGAGGCATTGTCGCCCAATTTGAAATGCTGGCATCTGCCCGGGCTGGAGCCAGGAAGAGGTCCTGCGCTGAAACAGCGAAAGGGGGCCCCGCGGTGGAAGTTTTTGGGGCATCTGCCGGCATCCCAACATCCCTCTTACACCAGGTGGCAGAGGCTTTGAAACGCCTTTTCGGGCACCCCACCGGGGCCGAGTATATGGGGCCCTTGAAAAGGGACTGTGACGGGGGCGAACAGCCCCCAGCGGGCCGGGATGTGGGGGGCGCTGGTAAGGAAGTCGTCCCCTGCGCTGCGGAAGGATGATTGGGTCCGGCCCGCGATTTCTTTGTTGACGTTTTGCAGAACCACACTTAAAATCTACGTCAAGCAGGCCACCCTGGGACCGCAGGGGGCGCTGGCAAGGGCCTTGGGTTCGGGGCCCTTTCCCCCCCCCAAAGGCAACCAGGGGGCCTAGGCGGGCCGCTCATCCCCGCCTGACCTCTGGGGCCCGGAAGGCAAAGGGAGAAGATAGCATTGAGGATGGTGGCCCGACACTTTTAAGGTTTTGGTGTTGGGGCGCGGGGGGAAAGGGCCCAGACGTAGTCATGTCGGAGGGAGCGAGAACACCCCCCTCCCCAACCGGAGGGATTTGATGCCTTCTAGCAGTGCTGAAAGGGACTGTGGCGGGTTGGTCACACCCAAAGTGCAGCCCTAAGGCAAAGGGAAGTGGTACAGGGGGAAAACTCGGACGGGGCGGAGAAGGGGGCCGAAACCCACCCGTCCCTTTTTCCCGGGGCCCGACTTGGGTAAGCTCCGTCGAACCAGCACGATGCAGGTGGGGGGCTCATAGATGGGAAGCCATGCCCCCTGACAGGGGACACGGGGGTGAGAAGCCCCTAATGCGGCCTGATATTTTGGCCACTATCATTTTTCCGGGCGACCACAGAACTGTGTGGGGGTTCACGGGCATTGTGTGCACTCAAGGGGCCCGTGGAGGGTCATATTGGCGTGGGCAGCACGGGGCAGGGCTGCCCGGGGTATGTGGCCGATTGGAGAGCATGCTTTTCTGGGCATTGCTAACCCGAGCAGAGTAAGGGGTGTTCGACCTTTGGGCGGGAAACTGGTAGGGGGCACGGGGGATGGCCCTTTTTTCCAGAGGTTGGCTGTGCGAGGCAGTTACGGCTGAGCGATGCACCTTGCCCCCCGACAGATCTAGAATCCGGTGTCGACTGTCGAGTGATGCGTGGAGTAAAAGGGCCCGGGAGCCCTTCAAACCTCGCGGCTTTTGGGTAGCGGTGGGCGGACCTTTTTTGGACCAAAGGGGGGGTTTTTAAGTGTTGGGACTAACTTCTCCGAAAGGCCAGAAGGGGCCATGGTGCAAAGCTGGGCACTTGTGAGGAAGTGGAGCATCCAGAAGATCGTCGAGGAGCAAAGGGG
>NC_051392.1:52029850-52032576 GCF_015228065.2 Penaeus monodon
TGTCTACATTTTTTATTTATAAATATACACATATTTTGTGTAAAAGGAGTAAATGTTTATATATATATATATAAATATAAAATATATGTATATATGTATATATGTATATATGTATATATATATGCTTTCTTTTTTGTCTGAGTGAAAAAGTACAACAAAGTCGTACATAACAGGGGTCTCTCCTCTTTTACGTAAGAAAAAAAATGCTAATCATTTAAAAAAAAAATACGTCTACGGCTGATCTGATGTATAATTAATATGCAGACAAGTGCAATTTTAACAACTGTCGTGATTGTCAAAAGCTAAATGAAAATGAAACAATTTTGTTTTGCAAACATTATATACATTTCAATTAATTAATAAATGTAAAAGAAAGAATAGAAGAAATGAAGAGCTGGGAGACGTGTAGTTTCCATTATCTACGCCGTGTATTGAAGATTTCTACGAATCTGAAATGAGCTTTTGTTAACTTATATAATTTCCTTGGTAATTTATATGAACATTTTAATTTTAATGTTATTAACAAAATAACATTAACAATATAAACAATATAACAACACTAACAACATTCTCCAGTTATTTTCACTTTTTCATCAATCTTTTTTCCCTCTCTTCTTTTAGTTATGAATATATAACATTAATACAATTATGGTCCCGACTCACAATTTTTTTTTTTTTTTTATTGTAAAATTTCCGACAAATGCAATCGAAGATAAAACACCTAAATTTCTTGAATCCTGATTTAAACCCATTTTTCACTTTAATTTTTCAAATATAATTTCTAAATTTTCTAATATTGCAGCAATACAGTACGAGTGGGCCCAAACCCAGAGTTAAGCGTACGTTTAACTTAACGAGTGCCTTTGCTGCCTTTTCCCATCCTGAAGAGAAGTTCATGTTGGCCCTGGTTCCTGTAGCGTGATTTTTAAAGTTTTTATTATTATTTTATTATTTTATTTTATTATTAAATTATTATATATTATTATATCATCATCATTATTATTATTTTTATTATCATTATTATTAATTCATATATTATTGTTTTTTGGGGTCATTATTATAACTATCTGTTTAAAATTTAATGCAGGAAAAGTTTCTTAGATTTAGTTTGGCGCTCCTGGCAGCCAAGGCCAGCTGTTGGCCTCCCTGTCACTTTGTCTAATGATAACAAATATGTTTATCTTTAAACCCGCCAATTCACTGGCCAGCGCGTGGGTAAGCCCAAACTCCCAAACATGAAACAAGCAGAATGGAGACAGTTGGGAAGGCCTACTCCAAAAACGGACCCTCATTGGCTGACAAAACAAAGTTTTTTAAATTTTTCTTTCTTTTTAGGATTCAGATTTTAATAGAGACTTTGAGATTTGTTATTTCTAGTTTGTGCTTTAATATGCAGTAATGGTATTTCTGGTGTTCATTTTCTCCTCTGTATCCGTCGTAAAAATCGCTCTCTAAAAAACGGGCTATTTGATTTCGTTGTGACCTTTAGAATTAATAACTTCACAAAGCGGAGATCCTTTATAAAATCATTATTTTTTTTTATTATCACTTTACTTTTATAGTTATTATCGAAATTAAAACCCCTTTCTACATTTTTTCCCGTAGACGGAAAATCAACGCTTAGGGAAACCTCATTGAGATTGCAGGAGAGATTGCGATGGGGACGTGGCCTTTGAGTATTCGCCTTTGGTATAGATGAACTTCATTCCGTGATACACAAACACACATACATACATACATACACACATACACACACACACACACACACACACACACCACAATATAAAATATATATAATATATATATAAATAATATATATACATATATATACATTATATACATTAAAATTATTATAATACAATATACATATATATATATACATTATATATAAATTTACATATCACCGTAATTGCAGGCGCAAGGTTTTACGGTATAAATTTTGTGAAAAAATTTGTATGTTTCATCACCTTATAGAGATGTATAAATTTTATCAGTGATGACTAGCATTTTACGTGAAAAGGAGACTCCTTTTTATGTACGACTTTGTCATACTTTTTTCATTCAGACAAAAAAGAAAGCAATTTCATATATTAAGAAAAAAAAATCTCTTTTACCCCAAGATTCGTATATTATAAATAGTAAAAATGAGACAAGACGAAATATCAAAAGCTGAACCCTAAATTACGAAAGAAAAGGGATATTCACGTTCAATTTAAATGATAATCCCCACGTAAAAACACTCATTTCAGTTTGCTTTTCAGATCAAAATATACTCTTAACTCTTAAAGACATTCAGTTTCAAATACGACGAAACTGGAACATAACTGATGGTGCATATTCTATAAGTAAAGATATTAGAAGAGAGAGGAAGAAAAGATTAATGAAAAGGTGAGAAATCACTGGAAAGTTTTGAAAGAAGGAACTGCAGTAAGACGTATAAAGGAAAAAAGAGACAGAAGAAGGGGAATAAGGTAAGGGGGAAAAAGGAACACATACATAGAAAGAGTGTAATGAAGTGGGCAAACAACGAGGGTATTTGAATTGGAGCACAAGGAGAAAAGGTAAAAATAAAATAAAGATATAAAGTAGAATGCTTACGAAATACTTGCTTTTACATTTTCTTTCCTATTCTGTTTTTTTATTTTTTTTTTATTTTCTTGGGATATATTTTGTTTTCTATATTTTTTAAATTTTTGGCAAGAAAACACTTTCTTAAGAGTTAATGA
>NC_051392.1:52032676-52044057 GCF_015228065.2 Penaeus monodon
CCCCATTTTTTTTAAAAAAAAGGCCCCAAAAAGAAAAACCAAAAAAAAAAGGAAAAAAAAACAAAAAAAGGATAAAAATTTTTTTTTCCCCCCCAAAAAAAAAAATTTAACCCCTTTTAAAAAAGGGAAAAATTGGGGGAAAAAAAAGGGGAAAAAAAACAAAAAAAAAAAAAAGGGGGGTTTTGCGAAAAGACCAAAGTGGAAGACATACCGAGTACATTAAAGGAAAAATTTGGGAAAGTTTAAATGCCGGGGGAGGCAGGGGAGTCGTTATAGTATAAAAATATGGCTACATAGACATTCATTATGCAACTGTTACATCCACGTGTGGGTGTGGTGGTGTGTGTGTGTGTGTGGTGTGTGTGGCGTGGGGGTGTGGGGTGGGGGTGTGTGTGTTGTGGGGTGTGGTGTGTGTGTGTGGTGTAGGGTGTGTGTGTGTGTGGTGTGTGTGTGTGTGTGTGTTGTGTGGGGGTGTTGTGTGTGGTGTGTGGTGTGTTGTGGTTACATGATAAAAAACACCGGAAGGTGGGCCTACATATCTGTCCCGGGCTGAGAAAAAAGGCTGCGTTTCCTATAGAAGTCCTCCTGAGTCTCCCCTTATAAAGGGAAAAAGCACTTCGCAGCATCCACTCCTGAGCCGGGTTTTAACCCCAAGACCTTCCGTGACTTAATCTCCCCTTGACAAGCTCTGCGACTTAACCTCCTTGTCCGGCCGGATAAATCAACACTCCGTCTGCGGAGGAAAAACACCGCCCAGGAAGGAGCTGCTGAAAAAGAGGGACATTCCCCTACCCGGCAGAAGGGGTTTCCCGCCGCATCCACTCACACTGAAGGAATAAAGCCGGAAAACCAAGGCCCCTTTCTTATCCGCCTTAATCATCTCTCGTGTCGTTACACATATATAGATGTGTGTGTGTGTGTATATATATATATATATTAATTTTATTTATATTATATTAAAAAATATATTTATAAAATTTTAAATTTACATATGTGTGTGGTATAAATGGACGTGTTTTCATTTGGTGGTATGTATTTTAAATTATTATATTTAAAATATATATATAAAATATATTATATATATATATATATTATTAGTATGTATATTTTTTTTTTTTTTTGTAATGGGTTTGCCACCCCGAGGTTCTATGTAAGAAGCAAAGGCAGGGCCGCAGATAGAATTACTGCGGTTATTGAATCAAGTTAAATATCAAAAAACGAAGGGGTCTCAATATCATATTTACTGCATCATGATGAAAGATATTTGATGGTTATCAGTAGGCGTGTCGAATACCTACTTTTTACCCAGTTCAGATTAAAAACTAAAGAAAAAATCTTTTAACAATAAATTAAAAGAAAAGTATTAGCGAAGGCAGGAAATTGCAATACATTTATACTCCATAAAAAATTACACTACACACAACTGAAAAATTTTATATATATCCCTTTAAATTTTCCGAGTGTTTTTTTTTCTATTATTCTATCAAATAAAATGCATGTGTTTTACACGCCAGAGGGATTGGGGGAAATATCATGGAGCCCAGTTTTAGGTACCCCCATTTTTAAAATCGAAAGTAGAACGTAAAACCCTTTCGACCTGTCAACTTAAAGGTAATTGTTTTCATACCAAATTCCTCAAATTCTGTTCGCGAAAGTTTTTGGATTTGATTTTCAGTCCAAGTCTAAATAAAGAGAAATTTTTCTTCGAAAAAAGGAGGACTGTTTTTTCGAATTTTTTTTTTTTTTTTTTAGGCCAGAAGATGAAGCTTTAAAGTCACCCCCAAGGGCTAAAACCCTGAAAAATTTCGCAACCCTGACATCAGCAGAAACGACCAAGCCCGGATTAGACTTTCTATATTCTTTAATATATATAATAATATATATAATATATATATATATATGAAAAGATTACTACATCATATTCATACAGTCCGCACAGACAATAGCTTGTGTTTCCCCAAACCGGGGGGTCGCGAACCCCTCCCGGCCAATTTTGCAAAGCGTTTTTTAGTGTCCATTAAAAAGGATATGCCTTGCCATTGATTAAAAAAAAAAATTTTAATTTTAAAGCCTAACTGATAGGGGGATTTCCAAGTAAAAAAAAAGTGGGAACCACAGATTGATAATAAAAAAGGGCGCGGGAAAAACCCCTGACAAAATCAAAAAAAATACCCTAATCAGATGGGATTGATTTTAAAAAACCTACATTACAGAGAAAAAGAGACGGGGGCCCTTTTGAACATCCTTTGTGGATACTTGAATCAAAAATTTTCGAGAAAAATGATGCAGAAATCAGAAGCTTAGAAAAAAAATAATTTAAGCGAGTGGTATACCACAAAGAAAAACCTGGCCCTTATACGTATATAAAACCCACTATTATCTATCTATGTGGGTGTGTGTGTGGTGTGTTGTGTGTGTGTGGGTGTTGTGGGTGTGGGGACTACCCACAAAAAACCCCCAAACACACACACACCACACCACACACACGCACACACAACACACACACACAACACCACACACACACCACACCACATATATATATATATATATATATATTATATATATATATATATATAGATTAGATATAGTATAGATATAGATATAGATATGATATATTATTATATGTATTGTATGTTATATACAGACACCTATTATAAAATAAAAATTTTATATAATTTTTTAAAATTTTATATTATATATTATAGAGAGAGAGAGAGAGAGAGAGAGAGAGAGAGAGAGAGAGGAAAAACAATATATACAAATATATATATATATAATATATATTATATTATATTATTATTATAATATAATGCATACACACTAAAGTTGGTGTCTATAGTATGTTTTTGGGGTCTCTCTCTCTTCTTTTTAAAAAAAAATTTTATTAAATCGACTTTGTATAGAATTAAAACCTACTACGAGTAATTTTCAGGATTTTTTCCCAAAAGTTCCAAGATTGATTACGCCTTTCTCACATTGCTCGGGGTAACAGTTACACTGTCTTTCTGGATCTTAAAAGGACAACGGTTTTTTTAAATTAGTTGATGATATTTCATTCATCATCATATCGTCATCAAGGGGGTAACGCCGACGGGGGGGGCATGGCCGCTCCCCCCTTTTGTTTCCAACCACAGGGTCCTTTGTGGCGAGTTCCAGGCAGGCCTCCAGCCCCTCTCTAATTCCTCGCGACAGGCTCGTCGAGCTGCCCAAGGATGACCTCCTGGGGCATCCCACGGGCCCCCTCCCCCCAGGATTTTCTCGCAAAGAGACAAATAATGGGAGGGTCATCCACAGGGAAACGAGCTAGGTGCCCCTATCCGATTGGTGACCCGGATTATGCAAGTAACAGGTTCCCTCCATCCCCGGAATCGCATTTTTGTGTCCGCCAACTGTACCCCATGACCGGCGAAGAGACTTGTAAAAAAGGACAAGACGGACTCCAAGACCTGGATACGTCCGGTTTCGTTTCCCTAGAGCAAAAACTGGCATATCAAGGCCTTGAAACACGTAGTTTGTCCTTCTGCATAGGTACCGACATCTCCAAATGTCTTGTTGATCGATTTCATGGCTCCTTTTGCCAAATCAACCCCACTTTTAAACTTTTGGTCTCACCCCAGAGGTATGGACTACGCTACCAAGGTATGTAAAACTCTCGAACTTAAACGTCTTCCCCAAAAGCAGGGATCGACTGAACGGGTTCCCTAACAGGCCCCCAAATCCTAAAATTTTGGCTTGGTCCAAAAAAACCTCTGGCCAAGGGCTTCGCCTATTAAATGCATCAAGAGCCGCAAAAAGTGACCCGGGAACTCAATAGGAAGCAACACATGGGAAATTAAGGTCTGGACCTTGAATGCCCAGTGTTGCTCCACACTGATTTTGGGTAGTAGCTCTCCCCTTTATCCAGCTATCGGGTAAAAAGGTTTTGGGAAGGGACACAGCCTTGCCTCACCCCTGAATTAACGGGGAAGAAGTTTGACGGGCCCCCCCGCCACATTTTTACAGCATTTTTCATTACGGTATAAAGGCTTGTTTTGGGCCCGATAAGCTGCGTCGGAATTCCCATTTGTCGAATTCTCTTTAGACTAAAAGTTATCATAAAAGGAGAGGCCTTTAAACATTTGTTTCAAATATGCAATGAACTGGGATTATTTATCTCCACAAAGAAAATGAAACATATAGTCTAAAAGAAAAAGGTAGAAACAAATTTTTAATTAAATGGGAAGGAATTGTCAAGTTGAGACCTACAAATACTAGGATCAGTTTCCTAAGCCAGAACATTTTGAATTTTTAAAATCAGAAAAGGGGCAGGAGTAGACTGGCTCCCCTTAAGGGTGGTTGCTATAACAATGCAGTCTGGAGCAAATATTAGAATTGTAATTTTAAATGCATTATATATACGACCACTGATAAAACTATGCTGCTCAAGTTTTAATCGTTCAACAAAAGATCGTTTAAAAAATTAAAAATCATGCAGAATATGCTTAAGAAGTATACTTGGATGTAAAAGAAAACAAAGGTGTTGAATATGGGGAAAGACGGGGAATACCGACTACCAAAAAAAGGGGAAAACGAAATAAATTCAGTGATGCATTGAAATTATAAAAATCATCAAATGAAATCAAGCAAAAGCAGTTTCCCCAACTTTTTTTTTCACACCGGGGACACAAGTCTGCTTGGGTTTTAAAAAATCCCAAAATTTTAAATTTTTTGTGTGATGACTTTTCTGAAGACATCAAACACAAACATTCGTGTCACCATGAAATAAAAACTTTGATACGATCAAAGAAATTTTCCCCCCAAAGAATGTACTTGAAAATAATGTGTACTTAAAAAAAGGGAAAAAATACGTTTTGCCCCAATAACAACATCAAAAAAAGAGTTTATCAAGCAGGTGATTACCTGCGGTTCGGTAATACCATGCCGGGGCTGTGCTTGTTAAAAAGGACAATGGGAAAATTTCAAAAGGGTTTGGGCTCAGCCCAAACAATTGGGCACTTTTCTCCAGGCTGACAAATATTTGGTTGCTTTTAAAAAAAAAAGATCAAACAGAAGCAAAGCACTTATGTAACTGATTTCCTCTCTTCACTATATGCACAAACTTTTCATTTAAAATCACTAAACACCCACCCCTGTGTGTGTGTGTGTGTGTGTGTGTGCGTGCGTGCGTTGTGTGTCCGGTGTGCTGGTGCGGCGTTGTGTGTGTGTGTGTGTGTTGTGTGTGTGTGTGTGTGTGTGTTGTGTGTGTGTGTGTGGGTGTGTTTGTGATGGTTTTTTTTTTTTGGGGTTTTTGTGTTGTGTGTTTGTGTGTGTGTGTGTGTGTGTTGTGTGTTGTGTGGTTGTGTTGGTGCGTGGTGTGCGGTTGTGTGCGTGTTGTGTGTGTGTGTGTGTGGTTGGTGTGTGTGTGTGTGTGTGTTGGGTGTAATGTTTTAATTTGACCCAGGTGTCCCCAGCTTCATCCCAGTTTAAAAACCCCCTCGATCCCCCAGCTGTAAAACCCCGAATAAGAGGAAACTTTGGGAGAGTCGTGCCAAAAAGAAAAATCCCAACGAAAAACAGGGACGAAAAAAAAACGTAGAAATGAAGTGGGCAGGTAATGTACCCTTTCTTTATAAAAACAGAAGGGGGAAATGAGGAAATGACAGAAACATTTCCCTCTGCATTTTTTCGGGTTTTACACCTCCAGCCATAGGCGCTGACAGGGTAAAATTAAAAAATCCTTGTCAGATAACAAGAGCAATTATTTTTTTTCCTATAAAATTTGGGCTTTTTTCCTGTCAAGCTCAAATCTGTTTTGATGAGACTGAAAAATTAAAGGGAAGACTGAATTTGGAAGCTCTAAGAGTATGCAATCGGGCCCTTTTTGGCATACACAAACTCGAAAATCTAAAATAGAGATTATATAGGAATAAGTTTTTAAATTTAATTCAAATTAATTTTTCTATTTTCACTTTAAATGTGGGGATTCCACATACATAGATTAAGCAAAGGCTTTTTTTATTATTCCTTGTAGGGATCAGCTGCAAATGATTTTTTAGCCTGTTTGTATAAATTTTAAAGGGAAGGAATATATGAATAGGAAAAACCCCCGGGATATTTTAGGAGATTCCACCCTTTTTTTTTTTGATACATCTTTATTTTTTCACTCTGTTTTTGCTTTAAACCCTCATTGCTGAAGGGATGCATGTACATTTTTGCCATATCCCTTAGAGTTTATTTTAGAAATTTTTGGGTTTTAATTTAGATGGCCCAAAGTATTTAAATCACCAGTGAGTTATTACTAAAACTGCCTATCTTTTTGGTTATCTTTTTCCTGATTTTTGAAACTTTTTTTATTCTTATATGCTTTTATTTAATTAGTAATGTTGAAAACCTGATAATTTTTATAATGTCTTGATAATAATAACTGATCGAATGATAGCATTGGGCAAAAAAAAAAAAACTAAAAAAATTCAAAAAAGGGTGAAATTACATGAGGTCATCTACATAGAGCAGTTTGGGCAGGGGGTTTAAAGGGTTAAATATAAATTAATTTATATATTATATATATATAATAATATATATATATATATATATATAATTTATATATATATATATATATATATATATAATAATATAATATATATATATATATAAT
Source organism: Penaeus monodon (assembly GCF_015228065.2). Taxonomy (NCBI): domain Eukaryota; kingdom Metazoa; phylum Arthropoda; class Malacostraca; order Decapoda; family Penaeidae; genus Penaeus; species Penaeus monodon. The sequence continues at coordinate 52,039,311 of NC_051392.1, forward strand.
ATATAAAGAGTTTTTATTTTGGTAATTTTTTATCCCCTTTTTTTAGTTTTCTTTCACCACCTTTTTTGTCAAATAGCACCAAAAGTTTTGGATATGTTTTGAAGGATCAGAAATTTTTTTTTTTTCCATCCCATGGGTGCTACAATTTTTCATCTGGGACATGTTTTGGATTGCAATTTTTTCAATTTTGAAAGGAAAAAAATTTTATTTAATTTTTGGGGAAGGGGGACAAGGGGTTCAGAAGAAAATTATATTAAAATACAAAAGAATCAAATTTTTAAATTAAAAAACACTTTTATTAAAAGACCCTCCTCACCTGCCATCTTTTGAATGCCCATTATTTTTAAAGAATGAAATATATAAAATTTATTTTTTGTTTACAACATCAGGAGTTTCCCCAAGCATCAGTCGTCCACATTCGATCTTCGAGAGAAAAAAAACAGTTTTCCTGATTTTTTTCCTCCAGTCCTTTTCATCAGCTGGTCAGCTTAGCCGCCCTGACGAATGACCAACTCCCCAGTATACGGAAAATGTCATGTGTCCCTGTGCAGGTGTGCTTTTTAAAGTCAGAGACCTCTCAGACACTCCTGGAATATCAGGTAGTTAATTTTGTGTCCAATTAAAAATTAATGAAACGAGAGTGAGACACTAAATATTTTTTTTTTATTCTACTTTGGTTTTTGGGGGAGGGTAATGAGGTCTCTCTCTTTCTTCGGTTTTAATCAACAGCTTACGAGAGCCAGCTGTTTTTTAATTTTGTGGATTTTGTTTAGATGATGCAGAATCATTTTCGACATTTAAAAAGAACATTGCACCATTTAGAAACAAAGGACCCAGTTGTTTTAAAGGTTTAACGCCTAGAGAAAATTTCAATATGGGAATGGGAAACCCAACATGAAAACACTTTTTCAGTTTTTGAATACCCTATAGAAAAAGTTCAGTAGATTTTCAGAAGTAAGAAAGAGATGGGAAATACTGTGAAAAATAAAAAAAAAAGTGAAAAATTTTGGGGAAATGAAATATATGCCACATTTTGACATTTAAGGAGTTTTTGAAAAGGAAAATTATAAGTGGAAGCTTGTAATAATCATTTCCACACCCCCTTTTAAAAAAGTAGTCAAACCCAGAAAATAGGGCAGAAATTTAAATTTTTTGAAAATTTAAATGATGAGACTAAAGCAATGGAAAATACACAGACCAATACTCACATATAGAAAAATAATATGTTGCAAATCTTCGAAAAATCAAGGGGCAGCTTTAGGGGGAAATAATTCTGCAGTTTAGAGTGACAAAAAACTGTATGGAGCAATGATTTCATGTCACAATTTAATTCAAATGGTATTTTAAAAAAAAATTGAACCGTTAGACCTTCGGGTTTTATTTAAAGACCTCTGCAGTTTTTCATTTAGTTTTTTATGATGCTGATACAAGACAATGGGAAGAAAAAAAGGATGGGAAAAAATTTTTGAAAAAAGGAAAAAAAAAATGACAGAAGTTTTGATGTGATAAGGGTTCTCAGCAGTAGGGTTATTTCTTCAAACCTTTTGATATTACGAAGTTTCCAATTTTTTTTTATACATATATATATATATATAATATATTATATATATATATATATATTAAAATATTGTGGTGTGTGTGTGTGTGTGTGTGTGTGTGTGTGTGTGGGGTTTGGGGTGTGTGGGTTGTGGTCGTGTTGTTGTGTGTGTGTGTGTTGGTGTGTGTGTGGTGTGTGTGTGTGGTGGTGGGTGTGTGTGTTTTGGGGTGTGTGTTATATATATATATATAATAATATAATAATATTATATAATATATATTATATAAAATATACATTATAATATATAATATAATTTATATATTATATATTTATATATTATATATATATTATATAATTTATTATATATAATATATATAATATATAATATAAAATAAACACACCCCACACACACACCACACACACACACACACCCCACACACACACACCACCACACACCACACCACACACAAAATAATAATTATATAAAATATAATATAAAAATTTATATATATATAATATATAATTATACATATATATAATATCATAAATATATATAATATATATATATATAATATATTATATATAATATAATAATATATATATATATAAAAATATACAATATAATACACACACACCAACAACACACACCAACCCAAAACCACACACACACACACCACACACACACCCCACACACACACACACACAACCACACACACACACACACACACACACACACACATATATATATTATATATATAATATATTTTATATATATTATATATATAATAATATTATATATAAAATTAATATATAAAATATATATATATATAATTATATATATATATAAACATAATAATATCACACAACAATTTATATAAATAATTTATAATATATATATATAAAATATATAATATATAATTTTTAAATATATATATAATATATATATATGTATATATTATATATTATATTATAATTATATATATTATATATATTTATTATTATATATAATATATTATATATATTTTATATATATATATATATTTTTATTATATATATATATATATAAATATATAAAAATATATACACAAAATATAATACACATCACTCTCTTCTCTCTTCTCCTCTCTCTCCCTTCTCTCTCTCTCTTCTCTCTCCCTTTTCTCTCTCTCTCTCTCTCTCTCTCTCTCTCTTTTCTTCCCCCCCCTCTCCTCTCCCCCCCTTTTCCCCCTCCCCCCCCCCCCCCCCCCCCCCCCCCCCCCCCCCCCCCCCCCCTCCCCCCTTCTCTCTCTCTCTCTCTCTCTTTTTCTTCTCTCCCTCTCTCTCTCCTCTCTCTCTCTCTCCCCTCTCTCTCTCTCTCTCCCTTTTTTTTTTTATAGAGAAATAAATATTTTTCTTTTATCACGTTGTTGTTATCATTATTATAGACCATTGTAGATTTTTATAATTGACCTTTCATATTGTAAATGTCCTCTCCATAGATGCAGCAAGAAATTCAAGGGGATCTAGGCAGAAGTTCTGTGCTATATGTGGCATTGTCTTCAGGCAGCTTGTAAGTGTTCTAATAGGGTTGCTCATTTTTTTTTAACAGTGCAATATTGGAGTTAAGAATAGGTAGTATTAAAGAAGTTTCTTTGATATTCAGTAAGATTTAGTTAGCCAGGATATAGCTAATTATTTTGTGTTTGTTTTTTTGTGGTTGTCATTATTTCCCTTATGATTATCTTCATTGTCATCAGTTATGGGTAATGACAGTAACAGTTGGTGATAACTGACTTTGGGAAAATTTAAAATTCTGGGGGAACTGGAAAAAAAAAAAAAAAAAAAAAAATTTCACGCATGGGATCAGAGTGAAATGCACCTTGTGATGACACTTTTTCGTTTTAAAATCACTGCTAAACATTTCTCCCGGGAAATTCCCAAAGAGGAAATTTTGTGTGAAGTTGAACATATTTTTTTGGTAAAAGGTAAATACTTTTTTTTTTAGGTATATGATTATAGTCATAAAAATTATTTTTGTCGTACATATTTAAGATATATGCTATTCAAGTATGCGAGTGTGAGTATGTGAGTGCCTGTCTTTCTGTTAACAAAATTTTCAGTGATTGATATTGATTGCTGTTGTTACCAGTGATTAATATTGATTACTCTTCTTACAGGAGTGTAATAAGAGTTTCAAATGTAGGAGTAATCTTTGGTCGCATAGATTGACACATACCAGCCAAGAAGAGCGAAGGTTTACATGTCCAGAATGTCCACAGCGTTTCAGTACAAGGTCCAAATTGAATGTTCATTTACAGGGCCACACAGGCAAGTGTCATTATTCGCAATTTTGTTTTTTGATAATCAGGTGAGCCTTTCGTTTACATAATAGGTGCTGAAGCTGTATATCTCTTATAATTGATTTTGATTATAACCTATAGACAATTTTACAAGGAGCAGAGACAATTTAATCTTAGTTTTGCTTTACAATTTTACAGGAGAAAAGAAATTTCAGTGCGGAGAATGTCAGAAAGGATTTATCTATCAAGGACTTCTGCTCCGTCACATGAGAAAACATTTTCCTGAAACAGAGAATTTCCTCAGGTAAGAAGTATTTCCACTGTAATGTGTAAAAAAAAAAATCCTAATATTAGAAGCCTGATAGGTCATTATTCTTATCAAAAATCTCATCACATGACCATTAACTTACTCTTCAAATAGTAAGGGATAATAACTAAAATAAGAAAGAACAGAGGATAATTACTAAAATAAGTAAGAAAAAGAAATAATACAAATATATGAAAATCCAGCTTATGGCTCCACTGTGAAGGTATCAGCATGTTGAAGTTAAGCTTGTAGAAATTACACATCTAGATTTCAATTTGGTAAGCCTGTGATTAATAGCATCTAAAAAAGTATTTATTTTATTTTTTCTATTTTATTTTTTTTTTTTTATTTGGTTATTTATTTATTTATTTTTATTATATATTAAACATTATTATATATATATATATAATATATAATTTAATTTTATAAAATATAGTATTGATATATATTATATATTATATAAATATATATAATATAATATTTATTATATATATTTTTTTTTTTTTTTTTTTTTTTTTTTTTTTTTTTTTTTTTATTAAAGACACAAAACATTTTTGTTTTAGCCTGTTAAATTAAAAAGAACCCTATTTTTTTTCAAGCAAATTTAGTTCCAAATTTAAAAAA
>NC_051392.1:52044157-52046657 GCF_015228065.2 Penaeus monodon
AGTCTGACGCATAAGAAAGCAACACAAGATTTCGCAATGCAAGCAATATCATACTTGTTTCACATAAGATCTTACTTTTAAATTTTTGATGTACACTATAAGTTCTTCAGTCTCCCTGAGTGAGTCCTCGACGGAAGCTTCCTGATAATAGCTCGGACAATTCATGAGCATGTTGACTTTTCCCACTAGAGCGCGCTGGCCCCGGGCAAGGACGGTGTCGCCGAGGATCTTGGTTCCCTCCAGGTGTAACGAGCCGAAGTAGGAGGCTGTTGTGGTGCCGCATCGAAGCAGACGGTCCTGGAGTAGAGTTTGGATAGGACGAGAATTAATGCATGACACGGTCCTGGGTTAGTATTTGGATAGCACGAGTATTAATACAGAACTTTAGGATCAGTCATTGGATGATATTAGGATAATGTTATAATTAATATTTAATATGATTTTCTTCAAGTTTCCAAATTTTGTAGAGAGAACGTTAGGAGAATGAGAAATTTTAACGTGTTTTCTTGTACTACACTACAGGAATACTGAAATTAAACACACAAGACTTATGTTAACTTATAAAACAATGGCATGAAAAACTGTTTTATTGTGTGACTTCGTTGCATCGTCGGTAGTTACAAAGCCTGTGGTCTTCAAAGCCAATTGATTTATGTAGTTGTATCCATTAACTCGTTCAGGTAGTTTCGTTACTGATTGCACCGCATCTTTGGAATTCGATCTGCTTTTGCTATTTCCTTATATTCCCAAAATGCATTTTATTCCAATGTTATCAAGTTACTTTATCATCTATCTTTATTTATCTTGTCAGTTCCTAGAAATAAATGCACTGTCATTTGACCATTCGTAAGTATAATCCCAAATTATATTTCGTTGTTCCTAAATATTTTTAATTATCCTTTGTGTTTGTGTGTGTGTGATTCTTACTGTTTATTCTCTTCATCAGTACTTATATATATGAAACTGATCAAATCCCCCCCCCCCCCCAAAAAAAAAAAAAAAAAAATCACAGGCACATAATCCTAATCAACTTTTTTCACGTACGTAACAGAACACACATAACATCATCTTCTTTCTCCATACTTGGCACTTTTTTTGTGACATACCACGGCAGCTCCATAAACGTATCGCGCAAAGTCCCCGTCGGCGAACTTAGCCTCCGTTGGGAAGGTGTAGTTCTCAAGCCAGTCGAGCAGAGGAAGGTCCAAGTGGATCCCGTTGTTGGGGAACTGAGGGGCGTGGATGTGCGTGTCCACGAAACCCGGCATCAGGAACTGGCTAGAAGTGGAGGAGGAAGAAAAGGAGGAGGTGGAGGGAAAGGAAGAGGGGCAGGAGGAGGGGAAAGGACGAGGGGGAGGAGGAGGGAAATGAAGAGGAGGAGGGAAAAGAAGAGAAGGAGAAGGAAGAGGGAAAGAGGGGGAGGGAAAGGAAGAGGAGAAAAAAAACAGGAGGAGGAAAAGAATAAGGAGAGGGGAAAGGAAGAACAGGAGAAATGCACAATGGATTTTCATATATATTTATTATCTACTTATTTAACCAACTACTTAGCTATGTTCATACATATATAATTTCGCAAAAAAAGCTGTCTATTTCCATGTACTTATCAAACTATTTATCTACTTATTCTTCTCTGTATACACAGTATCCCTTTCATTTAATTTTAACATAGCTTTCAATTCACAGAAAACAATATGTAAGTACTAACCTTTGGGTCAAAGTTATGTTTTTCGTATCTTGAATCTTAAATTTGGTTTTCAGATTCGGAAGTTCACTCGCCGGTTCTACAAACACAATCTGAAGCACAGTTCTCTCACTTTACGTATATATATATATATATATATATATATATATATATATATATATATATATATATATATATATATGTGTGTGTGTGTGTGTGTGTGTGTGTGTGTGTGTGTGTGTGTGTGTGTCTATCTATTTATATCTATCCATCTATCTATCTATCTATCTATCTATCTATCTATCTATCTATATATATATATATATATATATATATATATATATATATATATATATATATATATATATATATATATATATATATATCTTTATATATATATATATATATATATATAAACATATACACACACAATATATGTGTGTGCCACATTAGAATTTTCAATTTTATATAAATTCAAAATTGTACTTTTCTACTTTATTTCTCAGATTCATTAGCAGCGAACAAAAATTGAATAAATAAATGAATAAACAAATACTGATCACCACTGTTTACCGAAACGTCTTACTGAATTAAATCGCATTTTGTTCACCTTAATTGCATTTTCCTTTATCTACATATTTCTCTAACTTTGTTGTCCAAAACACCGACGGCCATGTTTTCGAGGATCTGCATAGGTTCCAAGTCAGTTGAGTGGACGATCGTTCCTGTAAACACCTGCAAGTCGGCCATGGCTGGAATATCAGGAATAGGAAATCTTCGGTTGTATTGATCGAAAGGTCTTCTTGCTGCTTTGGTTTC
>NC_051392.1:52066657-52094157 GCF_015228065.2 Penaeus monodon
CTTTTACGTTTTCAAAGTCACTGCGTAATCATTATCTCCGGAAGCATTCCAATGATGGAAATTTTCGTTGTGAAGTATTTAAATTTTTGTTGGAAAAAATGGAAAATATTTTTTTTTATTTTTCAAAGGGTAATAATTTATAGCCCCTAAGAAATTAAATTTTTTTTGTCGTACTATATTCATCAGTATATATGCTATTCAAGTATGCGAGTGTGAGTATGTGAGTGCCTGTCTTTCTGTTAACAAATTTTCAGTGATTGATATTGATTGCTGTTGTTACCAGTGATTAATATTGATTACTCTTCTTACAGGAGGTAAAAAATTTTCAATGAGGAAGTTTAAACTTTGGTCGCATAGATTGACACAACCCCCAAGAGAAACGAAGGTTTTCTTCCCGAATGGGCCACAAACGTTTCAGTACAAGGTCCAAATTGAATGTTCATTTACAGGGCCACACAGGCAAGTGTCATTATTCGCAATTTTTTTTTTTGATAATCGGTTTTGGGCCCTTTTGTTTACATAATAGGGGGCTAAAGCTGATTCTCTTTTAATTGATTTTTGATTATAAACCCATAGACAATTTTAAAAAGGGCAGAAAATTTTTAAATTTTGTTTTGCTTTTTCAAATTTTTCAGGGGAAAAGAAATTTTAGTGCAGAATTCAGAAAAGGGTTTACTATCAAAGGGCTTTTGCTCCTCCATGAAAAAACATTTTCCCGAAACAGAGAATTTTCCCCAAAGGGAAGAAGTTTTCCACTGTAATGTGTAAAAAAAAAAACCTAATAAATTTGAAACCTTTTAGGGCATTATTCCCTTTTCAAAAAACCATCACATGACCCTTAACTTACTCTTCAAATATAAGGGATAATAACTAAAAAAAAGAAAGAAAAGAGGATAAATTTCTAATAAGTAAGAAAAAGCAAATAATACAAATATATGAAAATCCAGCTTATGGCTCCACTGTGAAGGTATACAGCATTTTTGAAGTTTTAAGCTTGTAGAAATTACACATCTAGATTTCAAATTTTGGTAAGCCTTTTGATTAATAGCATCTAAAAAATTTTATTTTTTTTCTATTTTATTTTTTTTTTTTTTTTTTGGGTTTTTTTATTTATTTATTTTTATTATATATATATACATATATATAAAATAATATAATTTTTAATATAATTAAAATAATATATATCATATATATATATTTTTAAAATTTTGTATATAATATATGTATTATATAAAATTATATATAATATATATATAATTTTATATTAAATTTTAATTTTTTAAAAATTTTATATTATATATATTATATCTTATATATTTATTATTTTATATATATATTTTTTTTTTTTTTTTTTTTTTTTTTTTTTTTTTTTTTTTTTTTATATAAAGACACAAATACATTTTTGTTTCAGCCTTGTTCAAATATACAAGAACCCTATTTCTTTTCAAGCAAATTGAGTTACCAATTAAATAATTTGTCCTTTTCAGTGATGATCAAAGCATCTACGTGGTGGAAGTCGGAGAAAAAGCATCAGAAGACAACACTAATCGGCATTGAAATTTTCAATTCACTCCTGTCAGTTCCGCTGTTAACATTTCAGACTGTAAATGCATGTCTTTATTTTGAAATATACCTTTCATGAATATTGACTTTTATTATGGATGAAGGTCAATTTTAAAAAGTGACTTTATATGATTACATTTATATTATATAATATGTATTATATATATATATATATATATATATATATATTATATATTTTGTGTGTGTGTTGTAGTATGTGTGTTAATATGTGTGGTGTGTGTATATATATATTTATATATATTATATATTATATTATATATATTATATAATATATTAATATATATATATATTATATATATATAATATATATTTGTATATTGTAGTGGTGTTTGTGTGTGTTAAATCTAAATATATTATATATAATATATATATTAATATATATATATCTATAATATTATATATTATATATATAATATTATATAATTACAATTAAATAGATATATATATATATATATATATTTATATATATATATATATTTTAATATATAAGTATATATATATTTTTTTTTTCTATATTTATATATTTATATTTATTGTTTATATAATTGTATATATATTTATATATATATTTATATTTACACACAACACACACACCACACCACACACTACACACACACACACACACAACCCACACACACCACACACCACCAATTATATATATAATATATAATATATATATATATATTATTATATATATTATATATATATATATATATAGATATATATATATATAATATTATATACTATATATATTATATAATATATTATATATATATATATTAATATATATATGTGATTATATATATTTTAATATTATATATATATTATTATATTATATATCTATTATATATATATATTATATATATATATATGTATATATAAAATATTTAATTAATTTTTATATATTTTTAATATATAATTTAATATATATAATATATATTATATATATATAATATTATTTATATATATATATATATCTATATATATTATAATATATATCTATTTAATATATAATATTTAAATTTATATTTTAAATTAAAATTTATTTATTATATATTTTTAATTATATATATTATATTTATAATAATCTAAATTAATATTTTAATTATCTATTTATTAATAATATAAAATTATAATATATATATTTTATTTAAAATTATTTATAATTATATATAATTATAATAGAAATAATAATATATTTATATTATATTATATATAATATATATATATATTTTATTAATATAATTTAAATTTATATTATATTTTAATATATATAATTATATATAATTTCTATATTATATTCATAATTATCTTTTAAATATTTTTATATATTATATATTAATATATATATATATACTATTATTTTAAATATATACTATTTTATTATATTTAATAACTTTTATTATTATATATCTATAAAAATATAATTTATATATATTATTATAATATTATTATATTATAATATTAATATATAATATATATATATATATATATATATATAATATATATATTATTATATATATATATTAATATATATATAATATTAATATATATATTATATATATTTATATTATATATATTATATATATATATATCTATATATATATATATATATATATATATTATATTAAATATATATATATATATATATATATAATATATATCATCTCTATATTTATTATTATTATATTATCTATATATATCTCTATATCTATATATATATATATTCTACTCTATATTATATATTTATATATATTATATATATATATTAAAATAATAATTATATGTATATATATTTCATATATATTATATATATTATATTATCTATATATATTATTATATTATATCCTTATAATATATATGTCATATATATATTCTATATCTTTATGTATATATATATATATATCATATATATCTAATATATTATATTAATATATATCTATATATATATATATATATATTAATATATATTATATAATCATATATATATATATCTATATATATATAATATATATATATTATCTATATATATATATATATATTATTATATCTATTGAATTCTATATACTACTATATATATATCATATTCTTCTTCTTTTAACTGTAGTTCATGTCTGAGCCGCCGAGGTCACAGCATGATACTTAATTGTAGTTTTCATGTTGTGATGCTCTAGGAGTTAGTACGTGGTAGGGTCCCCAGTTCTTTCCACGGAGAGTGCCGGTGGTACCTTTTAGGTAATCATTCTCTCTATTATCCGGGCTTGGGACCAGCACTTGACTTGGGCTGGCTTGGCCACCCTATATATATATATATATATATATATATATATATATATTATATATATATATATATATATATATTATATTTATTTTATATGTATATATATATATGTCTATATATATATGTCTATTATTGTATATATTATATATATATCTATATATATATCTATATTATATATATATATATATATGTATATATATATCTATATATATATATATCATATATCTATCTATATATATATTTATTTATTTTATATATTATATATATATATTTATATATATATATATATATGTAAATATTTAAAAATTATTTTTTTTTTTATATGTATTATTTATTAATTAGATAGTAGATAGATAATAATAGAAGATAGATAATAATAGATAGATAGATGATTATATAGATGATAGATAGAAGATAGAATAGATTTATTTATTTATTTTATTTATATATATATTATATATATATATATACTCTATATATATAAATATATTTTAATATTTTTCTATAAATATTTTTATATATATATATCTATATATATATATATTATATATATATCTATATATATATTATACTTATATCTTTCATCTATATATATCTTATCTATATATATATATATATATCTCTATATATCTATATTTATTATATCTATATTATATATCTATTATCTATATCTATATCATCTATCTATCTCTTGTATCTTATATATCTTATATTTTATATACATTTATATATACTATCTTTATATAATATGTAAATATTTATTTATATAATATAGATAAATATTTATTTATATATGTACAAATGTTTTGTGTGTGTGTGTGTGTGTGTGTGTGTATATCTATTATCTTTTTCAAATTATCTTAAAAATTTAATTTTAAAATTATTAAAAATTATTTAATTATTATATAAAATTATAAAATTTAATTTTTTTTTTTTTTTTATATATAATATATATTTTAATATTTTTATTTATTTATTTTATATATTATATATTATTAATATATAATATATTTTATATTATATATATTAATTGTGCTTCATGCCATGGTATGTAAAGCGATGGTGGGTAGCCAATAGTTAAGTGCTTCAGCCCCGTTTGCAGCTCCCCCCCGGGCTACTCGTGCAAAAAAGGGAGCAGTTTTTACTAATCTCCCCTCCGGGTCAACCCTCCATCATCAAGACTTCTGTAGGCCCCCTCGTGGCCCCCCAGGGTAATGGCCTGCGGTCCCGGCTAAATCGGGGGGGATCTGGGAGCGAGGGGGCCCCCTTGGGGGTACGGACTAGGCCCACCGGCGTGTGGCCCGCTCTGGCGGTCCCAAACTCCTCCCCCTACCACCCGGGGTAATGGGGGGGCTCGGGAAGGGGGGCCTTTCCTCCCCCCCCCCCCAAAGCCCCTCTGGAAACGTCATGGATAAAGGGAAAGCTGGGGGGGGGTGTTGTCCCTCCCACCCGAAAGTAGGCGGGCTGGGGTCCCGTGGGGGGGAAAATGTCGGGTGCGGAGGGGGAACGAGATTACTCATCCCGCCTACCCCGGGCGGGCACCAAACCCACCATAAAACCCTGTGGGGCAAACCCTTTCGGGAACCCCTCAGGTAGATGGGCGGCCCCAAAGCCTGCCCCCCCCTTTTTTTGAGGCTGTGTCGGCGGGGGCGGCAGAGGGGCGTGCACCCATGACCCCCCCGGGCTTATCTCAGGCGGTTTTCCCCGGGTAGGCTTGGGGAACCCCCAGTCCTTGCGCAGGATGACAGTTACCTCTGCTATGGGGGGAAAATTGAAGCGCTGGGGATTGATGGGGCTCCCTTCTCAGGGGTGAGAAACCCGGGAAGGGCACGATCTTGGGGGGGTTCACTACTACTGGGGGGGCCCCCCGCGATGGTCACTCCCTTCCAGAGTGTCTACCATCCCCCAAAAATTTCGCCCTCGATTGAGGTGTACCGGGGATAGCATTTTATGCATTGGTGAAGCGTTTTTCTTCATTCTTTTATTTGCTGTAACTCCTACCGATGTAATAAAATTGATGGAAAAAGAGGCGTTCTCCCCCAAACTCGCATTTTTGGCAGTGATTGCCCCCGGCGAGATATTCGCTTGTTCTGGGGGCTTTAATGCGGTATCCGGGTGTGACCAAACTGGCTACAAGATGTCTGTCGGCCCCCATGGGTCGGGGGCTGATCCCAGCGCGGAATAGCCCCTTTTTCCGAGACTTTGCTATGTCCCAGAAAAAAGAGGCTCTGGCTCGGGGACCAGCGCTCCAACCCGCATTGCGGCTTGGGACAGTGTCGGGTTTCTGGCCCAAGGAACGACCAATTCTTGTTGCACGAAGGAGGATCCCCAGAATGCAGGGTTACCGGGTGCTGGTTCTGTGGCCCAAAAATACTGGTTGTGGATACCCTCGGTCCACTTCAAAAATCCCCGTTCCATCCCGTGGCCACCTAAGGTTTTTCACCTGGCAAGGAGGATGTGCCCATGCGTTCACCATGGCAGTCTCTGACGATTCCAGAAATCAAAAACCTGACGCCCCCTTACTCTGTGGGGGCTTTCAGCGCGAACACTCAAGCAGCTCAGGATCCGGCGTTGCCAAGGGCAAAGGGGGAATTTCCATCTCCCTGGGAAAATTTAAGCCCCTGAAACTGTCACAAGGGTCGGGGAAAGGGAACAGTCTTGCGTCGTTCCGTGGTGCATAGGGCCGGCCCTGTGAGGGGGGACAAGGAAAAGTTCATCGGAATCTTGCTGAGGGGTCGAAGGGGCCCTTTCTTGGGAAATGGCCTTCGCCCTGCCCACCACCCCGGAAACGACTCTAAGCCCTCCCCAAAAATGACTGCGTCCTCAGTGGGTGGGCGGGTCATCCAGTCAGGGTTTTGGGGTTTTGTGAATGGGGCGGTATTTTTAAGAGTTTACCGGGGAGCCCCCCAACAGTTAGCTTGGGGCAAACAAAGTTCAATGCCCTGTACCCACCCCCCCTCCGAGGAAAACCCCTACCCAACAGAGGTTAGGCGGGAAAAAAATAAAAAAATAAAAAAAAAAAAATGAAAAAAAAAAAAAAAAATAAAAAAAAAAAAAAAAAAAAAATAAATAAAATAAAAAAAAAATTTTAAAAAAAAATATAAAAAAAAAGAAATAAATATATATATATATAAAATATAATAAAATGAATAAAAAATATATTATATATATAAGTTATTATTTTTTTTTAATTAGATATATATATAAAAGTTATGTTTTATATGTATTTGGATTATATTATATAATATTATTTATTATTATTATTATATAAGATTATTATATATATATATATATATATATATATTAATATTATATATATATATATATATATATATATATATATACATTATATATTATATATATATATATTTTTATATATATATATATATATATATATCTATATATATATATATATATATATATATATATATATATATATATATATATATATTGCTACACCAGTGGGTTTTTGTCTCTGTGCGAAACATGTGTTAACATGAAAAGGATGACCTGGGCATGTGTTAACATGAAGGGACCTGGGCAAACATGACGCAGCTGGCTGTGAGCGGAGGAGCGGAGGAACAAGCCGAGAGACGCAGTTGGGTGCTGCTCCTGTGAAGACCTCGTGTGTGCCTTTGTGACCTGATAAACTTTGTGTTGCCCTGTTATAAGCTGTATTGTGCAGTGTGACATGCTGGTTTCCCCCTGTATTGTGCCTATAGAAAAGTGTACGGGTAAATAACTTGTGTAAATAAAGGAAAGACTGTCATTTTGTGTTTATTTCGTGCCCTGCCTCGCCACTTGGCGTTTCCTCTTGTAGTGTTCTGGGACGCTGTGGTGCTCGGTGCCTCTTGGAGCTGTTCAATGTTCACGACCCTGTGGATAGCACGCCGTCTGCCTAGCCTGCCTTGTGTTGGTAGCAGAGAGACGAGGCGGTCAGAGTAACAATATATATATACATTATATATATATGTATATGTATATATATATATATATATATATATATATAATATATATATATATATATAATATATATATTTATATATGTATATATATATTATAATATATATAATATATATATATATATATATATATATATATTATATTATAATATAATATATATATATATATATATATATATATATATTATATATATATATCTATATATATTATATATATATATATAATGTATATATATATATATATATATATATATATATATATATATATATATATATATATATGTATATTTATAATATATATATAATATATTTATATATATAATAATATATATATATAATATATATATTATATATATATATATATATATATATATGTATATATATATGTAATATATATATATATATATATATATATATATATATATATATATATATATATATATAATATATAATATATATATATATATTATTAATCATATATAAATAATATATATATATATATATATATATATATATATATATATATTATATAAATAAAATATATATATGTATATATAATATAATATATACAAGTTTATTAATTTTGCATCATGATTTGCTGTGGATCACAGTCCAGGCATTAGATTTTTTGAGCAATCACTCTCCAAGATGTGTGATTTGTAGACCCAGCCCTCAGGAACAACTCATTTGCAGTATCAAGACTCTTTACCTCACCTTTGCAAGGTTATTATATTCTTCTGTATAAGTGTTATATGTTTTTTTACTATTTCCCAAGGTCTATATGTGACCATTCTTATGCTGTATGAAGATAGTAATAGACTATTTTCCTTAATCACACTCCATATTATATCTCTAATAAGTCTACAACTCTGCAGTAACAATAATTATTTTTTTTTATTGAATATTAGTTGTCCATATGTAACATACTTTGTGCCAGCAGTCATGGCAAGAAGGAATACAATTCTGAGCATGGAGATAGTGTCCTCCCTAGAGCCAATGCTCTTCCAGTCAGGGCTTACAGTTAGTGCATTCCATCCTTGTTTACCAATGGAAGTAATGCAAGAACCACTCCCTAAATGCCCATTGAGTCTTTATCTTTCACCAAAAACTTTGTGCACTTAATAGTGATTTATTCTCGTCACTCCAGCCATCAGCTGAATTTTTTTCATGATAGCATATCCACTTCACCTGGCCCCCTGCCTATTTTTTTTAATGATATGATAGTCATCCCGAGCCAATAGGTTAATGATATTTATGATATTAATAGCATTAAAAAAATAATAATAATTTCAAGGAATGGATATCAAGTCAGATTAGGTAGACCTTTACTTGGTAAGTAAGTAAGTGCATGTGTACATTGAATTTGCAAGAGGAAACTACAGTGGACTATTCCCTATTCCACATGTCCCTGTCCTTCTATGACCCCCACCTCTACAAACCTTTTGAATACTCTGTATAGCCTAACCAAGTGGGATTAATTTTCATGGTCCCTTCTACAGCCCTTTACTCTGACAACACTCTTCCAGGAGTGTCTCCAAAAACAAGTAGACAAAGTTTTCTTCCACAGCCCCATCTTTTCCTCCTTGACAGTTACATCTAATTCCCAAGCTAAAACATTAACAACCCTAACGGACTTCACTGGCAAACCCATTCCAGCCCAGCCTCATCCCTCCCTTACTACTTGTACCAGAACTGTCTCCATTTCCCCAGCAAACTGCTTTGTCTACAGTAAGGATTGGACAGATTTTGGAGAAGACTTACTTGCCTGCCTCATGGAATATGATGCAATATCATTACAGTGCTACGCCATCCCCACTAGAAGCCATCATATGTCCCTCACCAATAATCCAAAATTACTTTCTGTAGACATGACCTCCCTTTTAATGTTTACATTGGCAGAGAGTCCCTCCCCTCCCTGTCAGTGTCAGAATTGATAGCCCAATGCCTTCTCTGTGCCCAACCTGGTCACAATTGATCAAACTGCTCTGCACAGTCACACACGTGCCAATTGTGGTAGGTCCCATAATGTATACTTTATAGGGGTTGTCCTACCTACAAGTTTGAATCTGTAGTGGCATGTCTCAGATTCAAAGTTGGGTTCACTTTACACAAAGCCAGACAGGAAGCACGTTGACAATGTTTCTCTCTCACTCTCTCACTCCCTACTCTAATAATTGTTCTGGTCCCTCCCCTTTCCTCCCAAGATGTTTCTACATATCCCCCACATCTACCCCCTACCCCTCCCAATCAAATTCCTTTGACATTCTAAATCCAGACACCCCCAATCTCCACCACTCTTCCAATCACTACCCTTCTTCCTCCTTGCCCAACTCATCACACAAGACAGCTAAATTCTCAATCCTATCTTCTACCCCATCCTCTCCATCAGCCTCTCCCTCCACCCCTTAAACATGTCCCCTCTTCTCCCCCCATAAGAAAACCTTTTTTTCTCAGACCTGCCCAACCGACTTCACTACAGAAACTCTAAGAAACATTCAAAACTATCTAATCATGACCCATCCATCCTCCAGCCTTTCTACTCCCATTCCCTCTACACTCAAAGTAACTGCAACATCCATCATCATCCTACTCATGTTCCCCCTATACCCCTTCCTCACACTCCCTCCCAACAAATCCCACTCCCTTATGCTTCAGATGTATCATCCTTTCTTCCTTCCCCATTATCCCTCCCACTTCCCTTGGATGTGACCCTTTGTCACAGCAACCCCTTTCCCTGGATTCTCTCCATCCTGACCTTCTCCCAGAAACTGTTAGCTAATTGCCCTTAAACTCCTCCCTCCTCTGCTAATCCCTACCTTACCCTATGGACATCCTTGCAAAATCCCACACCTCTTCCTTTGACAACTTTGATCTAATAATCCCTACCTTCCAGAACTGCTATATGACCTCTGACTTAAAGCACATTTAATCAACTAACCCCCCCCCCTCCTTAACCCTTTTCCGACAGGTAGTATTCATAGTGGCCCGGGCCTCGCTGCCGGGGGCTTATATCGTCGCCCTAAAATGCGCGACCACTCATGCCAAATACCAGTATCCCATGCCGTTTCTTCGTAATACTACAAGCATATGTTGTATTTTCAGTTTTCATTATTTTTTAAAGTCTCTACTTGCCAAACTTCCTGATAAATCGAGACTGAAGGGTATTTTTGTTGTTATATAGACTCCATAATTGATCATTATTCAGTCTATAGTCCGAATAAAATAAGCAGTGTGCGGCACCATGAAGTTGAAATCGTCGGTTTGTTGCTTTTTTGTCGTTTTGTTGTTGTTTTGTTGTTGTTGTTGTTGGTTGTTGTTGTTGTTGTTGCATGGTAAAAATGAGAAAGTGTTAAAACCGACTTAATCACACTTTCACTGGTAGAAAAATAATCTTTTGCCGTGATTGTAACAAAAAAAAACAAAAAAACTCATGGCGTGTCCATACATACACTATGGCATGTGCGTACGTGCCCCCGGCAGATGGTCCCGCCATGCCATGGCATGTGCGTATATGCCACCTGTCTGCAAAGGGTTAACCTTATTCCATCTACAGGAAATACTTATAGCACACTTCTTTTCAATGCCATGATGCTAAATAAGTACTTTGTTGGCTGCAGATAAACATCATATAAATATCTCTTCTTTTTTTTATTATTATTATTATTATCAGAGGAAATAATTCCTTACATAACTGAAAAAGATTAGAAATGAGCCTAGTAACTCTGTCAACCTTCTTTCGTATAAACAAAATGACTACAAGGATAAGTACACTGAATAGAAACAGCCACACCACATCAACAGTAAACATTTTATGAGGAAACTAAGTTGAAAATAAGATGATTCTGCACACACGCAAACAATCCTATGAACATATACACATTAACATGGCCAGGGAAAAGTTGATAATGACAGATGTCAAGCAAACTGTTGAAGAAAAAAATGATGTTTCATATAATCTACTGGGCAGTAATCTATACCAAAAAAAAATAACACATGCTGTTTTTAAGCAGGAATTATAGAAGTAATGAAAAATATTTGATTTGTAATAAATGGGAAGTCAAAGGAGCCCTGTATGTGGGAAACTATAAAGGGTGTACTAATTATTATTATTTCTAAAAAATTAAATAAATGGAGATACACTCCTTCAAAAGTAAAAATTAATCAAATAGGCCCAAGCACTTTATTTCACAAACCACTAATTTCATGGCCTCCAGTTTTCTGAAAAAGACCATACAAATGCAGAATCTTATAATTTGAACCTCCAAATATAGTTCACTAAATAACTGTCATGAGAGCAATATTTCAAGAGGCACTGTTTGAAGCCTATGCACTAAGCAAGATCTCATAGGCTTGCTTTTTAATATTAAATTAATTAACTTACATAATGTTCATCTGAATAGTAAACACTGAACATCATCAAAAGATAAACCAAACTTGCTCTTCCCATTTGTTCCTGTACACATAATTTATATCATAGCAGGATAGGAAACTGTCCTCAATCATCCTTCTTGGACTCTTCAGCACCACTTGCTTTCTTCAACTGCTCCTGGAGCTTTGCATGTTCTTCAAGCATGCGGTCATATTCACGGCCAACAGCTTCAGCTTGTTTCAGAGCAGCATCTCGTTCTGCTTCCAAGCGATGCTTGTCTATGAGAGGAAGGGGAGGAACGAAGATTACAATATAGTTAAGTGTAATCTTTGTTTTCATGGCACGTGTATGCAATTACTCTATTGGCTGATTTTATATAGTGCCTAAATGACAAGTATATTCAGATGCAGTTAAGTAATTTATAAACACAAATTACTGCTCATTTGATGAATATCCCTCCCAAAACCACAAATGCTTTTACACTCCTATAAGGACTCTCTTACTCTCACTCATTCAGCCTGCCTTTGAGCTGCTGCCTGCTTCTTTCAATCTGAACTTTCTATAAGGTCAGTAATTACTCCTATATTTAAATTAGCAAATATATTTAAGCTACATGGAGCTGCACGGCCCAATTAAAATATCTATTTATGGAGTATTTTTTACCTGACTAACTTGTTTTTGTGATCTAGCAGATAATATAACGGATCCCCCCTTACATAAAAAATAGAAGAAATAGAGGGAAAACTTACCTTCCTTCAATTCTTTTATTTCATTTGAGACATTAGCTTCTTTCTGCTGATCCTCTTCCTTGTCAGCCTTGTCTTGCTTTAGAAGCTGAGCTGCAGTCTCAGAGGCTGTCTTGGCCTGCTTAAGGGCAGCATGTCCTTCCGCCATTGCAACAGCAAGGTTAGAAATAAGTGTCATCAATCGTTGCAACACCCTGAAGAATGTATTTATTGTAATAAGTGGCTTTCTTAAGGAAAAAGGTGAGACAGTTATTTTGCATCACAAAGATTTTACAAACTTTCTATTCTAAACATTAAAATGAGAAAGGTTTAAAAAAGCAGAAGAATGGAAAGACACAATGCACAAACTTTTACCAAAAAGTGAGACAATCCTCCTGGATTTCAGGCCTGACCTGAAGATGAAATTCAGGAGGATTCTGAAACTGCCTGGCAATATGTAGTGCTATGAAGCACACAATTTCAACCAAATGGGCTGTGCCACAATACCTGTATTCCTTGTGTGATACAAATCCACAACAGTCCTAAGAGGTGGTATGCCTAGCAGACAACATTCCCATTGCTGACAAACACATTTAATGGACAAAGCATGAATAATGCCAAGGAATGTTTTTACTTGTATTTTACTTGTATTTTATAAATTATTAAACTTCACATTAGATGTTAAATATGAAACAAGAAAGCATGATTCCTGACTCATAAGGATAGCTGCAAGACTAATAATAGACATATGTTATATAAAACTAGCACATGGAGTCTCTGTAAATTTAAAGCACGATAACTTCACATTGGTCAATTTATATTTGAGTGACACTGCACTGCTACAAATCATTTCATGCAAGTGTATGTTTGTAGCACACAATCAAGGCTCTTGTTTCCCTTTTCAGTATCTTTTGTGCACTGTGGATTTTTCTTAAAAAAAAAAAAAAAAAACATGCACATATGAAAGAAAAAGACTATTTCTTGATATTTACACCCAAAGAAAAAGGGAGAAGCCAGAGATGTAAAAGTTGCGCTGGGCACGGAAGAGCCTCATGTGAGCCTGCATTTCAGCATCCAAGTGATACCCATGATCACCTTTTTGTTGTTCTGACAGTTCATGGCTGTATTTCCTCATCTCACGGATGGCATCTTGATTAAAAGAAAGTGGGTCAGGTATACATCAGAGTTCAAAACTGTTTTACCAGAATCTCTATACATTCAAGTCAAAATCTCAATGAAACATGTCCTACATGTTAAATGTATCTTCCTTACCTAAGAAGAAAAGACTCAAAACACCAAGGAACACCTTGAAGTATATATGTGACATGTTTCCAATGCTTCTCAGAAACCGTGACTTGAAGATGGAGTGCCATCTGTAATGGTTAAAAAAGAAATAGAGTACGAGTTTAAATCTAATGTTCTACTCTTCAAAAACAATGAAGCACTTGAAAACTTAACCCTTCTAACATCTACCCTTAGCCCTTATCTGTATTTTAAATGTATAACAATTTCTTGGTGATATTATTTCAATAGAGAAGTAAAATACACATTTACCTCTGTGGTGAAATGATGGGTATTAGCAGAAAGATGGTGACTGCTAACTCCACATACATAACACCTGCTATTAAAGTCCACTGGATACTCATCTTGCTTCACTTTTTGTTCAGATACCTGTGAACACAGAAAATGCAATGTGTACTTTAGTACATTAAAAAGGAAGTTCTCTGATTAAAGGGTATACAGCTTTTGCAAGGAGAGTATCACTTATTACAATATTTTCATGAATGATAGAAGTACCCTTAACCTCCTGAAGGATCATTTGGCTTCTTAGGCTCAGCTGTAACACCATTTCATAAAAACAAACAGTCACATTACTATAGCTCAAAATTTCCAAACATAAATATCATAGAGTTACAAACTACTAGAAACATTTATTTTGAAAACTCATTCTCTGACAAGTATTTATGTTTTTATATGCAAACTGTGACCTCTGGCATTCTCATTATTTTGAACAAAGCAAATTAAAATGTACAAGAGTTTATATGTTTCTTCAAACATTCTTGACAAATCAGCAATTGTGGACAGGTTCTACCTAATTCTGAGCAACTAAAAAAATCTGCCCATTCAAATAATATTCCAATTAAAGAGTACTATTTTCCCATTTCTTGTGTAATCCACGTGTCCTGACAGCAAAATCATTTGTTAGCAAGTGTGTAATTGTAGATGTACTAAATCTGCCTATGATTTTTACATTTCAATGTTTTTTTGTCTAATATACCCAGAAGTTGGCTTGGTATACTATTAAAGTGGTTGGTATTCCCTTAACAAAGCAATTTCTATTTCATCTTGTTGGTAAAAGTTTTGTTGAAAACTAATGGTGGCCACTGTTTCTTCAACAGTATTTTTCAGACAAAGGGAAACTACTGTAGTTTATATCCACCCATCAATCCCACCATAACCAATAAGGAACAGAAAAGTTCCAAGCTGTGTGTATGTACAGGTTGGGAAAACAAAATTACTTTTAGTTCTGTGATGCTGAGTTTTGCTCCACCTATTACATGAACTTGAGCATGACAGTGATGTATAATACTAAGCAGAAACAGAAGCAAGACTAGTGGATTAAGAAAGAAATGGGGAAAAATGACAGCAAAGACTTTAGTCATCTTTAGCCTGTGTAACAGACATCTTGAAGGCTCCATAAAAAACTTGTTTATGATCTTTGTTGGTAGGGATGATTTGACAAAACTTTTCATAATCTTAACTATGTCCTACCAGCTGCAAAAAAGGACTGACTTTTCAAGTTTCACAACAACAAATTATAGTTTCAGACATATTAAGATTTTCATTTTGCTCACCAGAAACAATATATTTCAGTGTCACATATCAAAAAAAAATATATGGTCCAAAGAGGACAAAGTTTCAAAAGTTACCCCATTTATTCTCATCTGCAAATGAAAATAGAAAACTATAAACATGGAAACAAGACAAATATAAAGCAAAAAATATATTTATCATGCAGAACAGTAAATGTATTTAGATGAGTATATATAAGTTACATAATAGTGCAGTGTGTGGAATATATGGAAGAGGGAACGACATGAAATTTACCAGGATGAAATATTCAACATTACATAATTACAATTTAACCCTCTATACCATCCATTAGCAATAATAAAGGGACAGAAGTATATCTGCATGACTGGCTCAGGAAACAGAGGGCCCACATGAGGAATGAGGATATGTGGAGGACATCATGTGTGGCTTGAGAAAACTTAGCAAACAGTAGCTGATATATTACTGGACACTACATACATCTCACTGACAATGGAAAAGTTATGCAGAATAAAAATCCACTTTCAGATACACTTACTGATCACACATGAAATGGCAAAGCATAATTCTGGTGTATCTTCTGAAAAAAATGCTACTTTTTATAACTATTTACTTAATAATAAACATTCAAAGCTTTCTTTTCTTTTCTTTTTTCTTTACAATACACTGATACTAAAGGGCACTTTTTGAGAAAATCCAAACGTTTTTAAAAAAAGGAAATGTCTTACCTATAAACAAATTTAACCTAATTAAGATGAACACAACAAAATAAACAGAGATACTTATAACAATTACTCCACATCATTCTCTTGCACATATATTTATGCGTGTTCAACAGCACTACTAGTTACCATCTTTAGTAATCTTTACTCAACCAACCAATAACTTCCTGGCTAATTTTTAAAACTCTTTCATTCAGACTTATATAATTTTTTTACTGTTTTTCCTCCTAGGAATATAAAAAAGGATAATTTTTTTATATAGTGGATGGCTGGGAACCAGTAGGGTGACACTTCTGGCTCTTGCAAGCAAAGAAATTCATTATGTAAAATTGATCACTATTTAAAGTTTATAAAAGGTATTTTCATGTCTCAAACCTTGTTGTATGAATGAAGGTAATAAACAGGATATAATATGCAACCAGAAAAAAATAAAATAAAAGGGAACAGTGTCCTTTTAGAGTCCACCTCTAAAAATGTAGAAATGTAGCTCTCTGTGATAACCTCATTGTGGGAACCAATATCTTATTTTCATGAATAGAGACGATTCATTTTTCATATGAAATCATAACTATCAGCATCATTATTTTCATATTAAATTTAAATGGAAAGCTTTGAAGTTTGTTCTCAAATAGGGCTTACAAAAAATCATCCCTGAAAACTAGTGGAATCAGAGATAGATGAAATCAGAGATACTTTTAATCTATGACATTTTCACTGTAAACTGAAAATAAAGCTTTCAAATTTGTAGTACACATATAAGTAAAATACATAAAAAGCATAAGGATAAAAAGTAAAAACATCATAATATGGTGTGTGGATGGGGTATGTGGGAGAGGAAAAGATGGTAGGGTTTGGCTGGATGAAATATGCCAGACAGTAATAGAATTATTAATTCACTTTCACTGCCTTCCATTCACGAGAAAAGGAGTAGAGAAACATGACTCTTTTTTCAAGAGAGGAAGGCCCACAAAGGGAATAGATATCCGAGGGTGTTTTTGTGGTTGTGACTGAAGCACGCCTGCTGAACAATATGATATATTAGGGGACACTTAACATGTTGATAATGAAAAGAGGAAAAAAGTTTCCAGCACATCCTGATCATCACAAATTGAACTATAGGGGTTAAATGATGCATTTCATATTTTGGTAATGTACACTTGATTATAAAAATGCCAACTATTAAGAAAAAAAATAGTTCTTGAAGTTTATTTATTAACAATAATCACATGACAATTTTCCCAAATCAACAGACTAATCATAAGAGCATTTAGTTTTACCTTGTGTAGTTGCTGCATTAGTTGTGATACATAAAACAGGAGGCTTATCTTCACATAAGAAGCTACTCTTTTCTCTATTCTACAGTACTAGAATATATGCGAGTGAAAAGTTTTATTTTCTGCTCTTCTATCCATTAAGGTAATGTTTACCGAGTGACATATGGCAGCATGAAACTAAAACTATACCTATATAGTTAATGGTTAGTGTGCTCCCCTCATGCAATAATTTATAGAATGATATATGAGAATATATGAATCCATAATGGTAATGTTTTAATTTCACACTACACCCAACCTTGCAATTACTATACCTTGTTTCAATTATTCACAATGTAATATGCATTAATATCTTGTTATTTTCTGGTGCAAATTATATAAATAAAAGTATTGATACTGCTTACAAAGTGACCACACCTTTCTGAGACTAAATTGCTATTACTCCAGCCACTCCTGGGGATCCACAAACATCACCCTATGATCCAAAAAATTTCTGGGGTAAAATATGAATAAACACAGAATTGGTCTCTATATTGTCTAATGCAGGGGGATATGCTCCCCGTGATCCAACCTCTTGAGCCCCACAACCCACACAATGGAAGACAAAGAATCCACCCTGTATTCATGTATTCTGTCCTACACTCTATCCTGCCGTAAGTGTGAGGGGAATTCACTGACTATTATATAGTCGTGATTGGTCACGTGAAGGTATTCTGAATATTTACCTTATTTTCTACAATTCTATCCATTACCAAGCAAAGTTTACCTTGTACATATGACTGTGAAACTGAAAGTATAGCTCTTTAACATCTACACAAAAAGATCGTTCTCAATCTCAATCAGATTCAAGCATAGGGTGCTGTGCATTAGCACATCTGCTAATATCAACCATTCACAAAAAAATAATAAATAATACCAGAAACTATGTATATATATATAAAAAAAAAAGTTCACCAAAGATAATAAACATTACAGTCTCGGTGGGGCCCACTAATATATATATAGTATCCATCCATCCATCATACATCAGTGCTCTTTCTTCTTCTTCTTCTTCTTCTTTCTTCTTTTATAGGGTTTTAAACACTTTTTGTCTATATCTCCTGAACCCTTTACTTGATTCCTCTTTCTTTATATATCATATCTATAATTTTTGTTTTTAGTAGGAATATTTTAGTATGTAGTACTTCTGATCTCGTAGACCATCAGTGCTCTCTGCTATAGTCAAACAATTAATGCTACACCTATGAAACGTAGCAGAATCTTTTCATGCTTCTATATATATAACTTAAACTGGGTTCCTGTTTATCTCCTTTTTTCTTTAAGAGTTTAGTTCAGCGCACCTGGTGACCCGTAAATTAAAATTAATTAGGGTTAATAATAACCCACGGTTATCATCATCACCTGATCGCTAAATATGGAGAAATGCTTAAATATGATTTTCGATACTAAAACCTCATGTACTGAAGTAAATTTCCCTGTAATAGAAGGTACAGCTACGTTCTAACATAGCTCATTTACGAGAATAATGTATTCCAGCTAAAAAATACACCATGACTCGAGCTTCCCAGCGTCTAGGAAGCTGAGTTACATATTCCCGTTTTGTTTCTTCTTGTACTTACTGTCACGTAGTCTTAATGCCTCTAACGTTCCTCTCGCCTCCCATAACGACTAAGAGCGTGACAGTAACCACATAACACAGAAGGAATGTGAAAAATAGACAGCCAATTCTTACCAATTCTATAAAGTACGTCACTCACGGATTACTACGGCCGCGTTCACTCACTCACACCAAGTATTCCTGCCAGTGATTCGTCCGGCTGCGATTGGTCGGGCGCGTCCGCCAATCACAGGCCGAAGATCCGGTTGGTGACTGAGTTTAGTCGTTCTGAACGCGACTCTTCTAAAAATTACTCGGGCCTGAGGTCGTTATGGGTTTCTAAGAGTGTCTTGTTGTTGGGTTTCTTCTAAAGAGATTATGGTAGCCCAACGACGTCTTAGCAAGCCTGACCCTAGCAATGATAACCCAAAATGTCATAATGCGCTTATTTATCTGAGGAAGTTTAAACAAATTGCAAGCTAGTTACAGTTTGCAATTAGCAGTGGCGTCTCTAGACTTTTTTTAATAGGTCTGTCTAAGCAGGGCTCTTATCCACGGGTGACATGCGCGCACGCACGCACACATACCCGCTCCCCCCAACTGATCTCCTAAGTAGAGTCGGTGAAATTTAGCAGTTTTACTAACAGACACAAAGGCCAAAAGGGATCGTGCTCGACTGGCCATGCCAAACAAAAAAACACTGATTTCCTCCAACATCCGATAATTTTTTCCTCAGTAGTGACCAATCTGTTGAGACTCGTGCTGTCATACTCACCTCTTGCTAATCTTTTAGGTCTGAAGAGCATAACTTGCGGTGAGGTTCTCCAGAAAATATTTAACATCTCTGAGCTGTATACTTGACTCCCTTCCAGATGACAAACAGAAAAATTAGGTTTTCTTTAAAATCTCAATGCTCGATTGTGACCAGGGAAATCAACACTCTTGCTACAATTATGTAGTCCAGACTGCCCTGAAGTTACAGGTTATACAGTGGTTCTTCCTTTAGGGTGGGTTAAGCCAAGGCTTCCATTGATGACTATCATCTCTGTAGTAAAGAGGCGTTGCCTGATACCTGCATGGACGCAGCGAAGTTGGGGTATGCAATGTAGGTAGTGGGTCGTCTGTTCCGTTCGTGAAAACGTAATATTTCCCGAAGTTGTGGTAACTGTAATGGTCCCCTTCACATCTTCCTACAATTAATGCAGTGTAAAAGGGCATCATCATTCACTTCATGCAAAAGAACACGACTACAGACTGTGTTTATCATGCGATAACTGAGCAACTAACCTTGACCTTAATGCTTATCAACACCCTGTATCTGTGGGAGACCGTTAAAAGTTATTCACAATTATCTCGTAAACTTAGTAACCTTCGTCCTCTTGGGAACATCTATATTCATTCCGGCAGGTTCATTTTACATTAGTCAAAGCCTGTATCTGAAAATTATTATAGAAGTAGAATTCTGCATACCTTGTGCCATGAAAGTCGCAGAGCCATTACCTTCAGTTTGGCTGCATGGGTCTCTATATCTACCCTACACATTATTCTTTCCTTAAGCGTGAGGTACGATGTTTCTCCCAGTGGGGAGAGAGAGAGAGAGAGAGAGAGAGAGTGTGTGTGTGTGTGTGTGTGTGTGTGTGTGTGTGTGTGTGTGTGTGTGTGTGTGTGTGTGTGTGTGTGTGTGTGTGTGTGTGTGTGTGTGTGTGTGTGTGTGTGTGTGTGTGTGTGTGTGTGTGTGTATCCACATAAGCTAAGATCTTACGTCCATTGGAAGGTGAATATTAAGGACTCTGATTAACAGGATGCTGAAGACTGAGGACTCCTCCGTGGTGTGTGCCATTTTTCATATAGTTAGTCCCAAGAACCTTACCTCTGACGGTCCTGTTTAAAAGGTAATCCACTGCCTGGCCGATAAGCTTAAACTATGACTCCAAAATGGCGAGAGGACTCACTGGAGGAAGCTGTTTCCTTAGTCCAGAGAGCTAATGAGCTATCTTCGTGGCAACCAGGATATCTCTGATCCTTTTCTGAAGCCCTATTGACCTTAGGAATGTTATGTGATCACATTTAGGTCATATATGGCTGACAGAATAATTTTGACTTTTCTTTAAGATTTAAAAGATATTCACTCTCCTGTCATCAGCGAACGTCTTCGTTTCCTGGAGGAAAATCACGACGAGGAGGAATCTTCAATCAGTTGGGGCAGGGTAGTCTGTTTCTTTGTGCCTTCATTCGATTTTCAGCTTCAGGGGATTAGTAGAGAAAAACCTTAGTAATAATGGGGAAAGACTCTGTGCAACTCAGATGCTGTTAAACCTATTCCCTTTTTCACACCCTACCGAATATTCCCCCTGTTTAGCCAAGAGCATTTTGTCATGAATCCGATTCTGAGGATCCCGGTCAATGTTCAAGGTTTAAAATTCGTTGGATATTGTTCACTCCAGGATATTGCGGAGTAGACCCTAAATTAGATGCCAATTTAACTGCATACACATCTGTATATACTGTACACACGGACACTTGTGTCATTATCTTTGCGACCGTGAAGATAAATGTATAGGGTGCTTCTCTTGTAATATTTACATAAGCAAACTTTACAGTTATTGCATTGTATTTTCCTGTCATTCTAGCTGCAAAACTGTAGGTTGCAACACTGATATGTAAGATAAGCTTGCCTTTTTTTTTTTTTTTTTTTTTATTATTACAGTAACCAAATCTTATAGAACACATCGGTACAGATTCGTGACAGTATGAAAACTTACAAATTTGTATTTTCTCTTTTTCGAGTACTAAAATATTCCTTTATCAACAAGTGATACTTGAAACGTAAATCTTGCAAGTCAGTCCGGTGACGGTCTGTATCGAACGAGTTTTCAATAGGTTTTAAACGACGAGTATCCATGACATGTAAATGTATATTATAAAATATTTATTCACTGAGTGTAAGTAAAAGTAACTTTCTGTATGTTCAGCTGTAGTTTACATTGTTATTGTCTTTGGAATTCTGAACTTCCAAGCTGAACAAAAATAAAGTTAAGCGAAGTATATTATAAATTTTAACCACCGCCTATATTTTGTACTAAACTATTTTTCTACATTTCTCGTTTTCGTTCCAACTACTTTCATTCCCTCTACTTATCAAAATTTGCTGTATAGATGCTCTTCTTCTTTCTTTGTATTTATTGTACTTTACTTGTAGACGTAATGACAGAGTGTGACAGGAACGTGTGATCATGACACATGAATGTAAAAATACGATCATATGAGTTGCACCCTCTTAATATACTTGATGATGACTAGTTTATGACTCAGTTTCAGCTGAAGGTTTGTGAATTGATTTACATAAATATTGTCAAATCATTGCACGAAAGTTGATGACAGAGAAAATGGAAATACAACTGCTTAATATCAGAAACAACTCAGAAGTTCAAGGCAATACCCGTTTAGAAGTTATCTATCGTCTAATTAAATTATATTGTTACTAATCTAATCGTACTATACTGTTATCGGATGCGGATATTCACATAGTTACATGATACTTATTGACGTGCATAGTATCCACAAGCAACTGTATTTATATTACTCATATACTGTAACAAAGGATAAATTCGTATCCGCTGCGTATCAGCAGAGCACAAAAGGAGTCATGTTCGCTCCATTGCACAGCCGAGTGGACACGTGATATGACAAATGCTTCTTTGTATAACGATTTCGTGGCTACTTCAAGCATCTACTCTATGTACCTAGATTGTTATCACTATTATTTAAAAATTAGATTAGTACACTATCATCATCATCATCATCATCACCACCACCATTGTTATACATATTATCGCCGTCATCATCATCATCAATTTTTATCATTATTACTAACATTATCATTATAATTGTTGTTATTATGATCATAATTGTTATAATTGCCATCATCACCATTGTCTTTTCTGTTATTGTTATCATTATCATCATCGTTAATATCATAATAATAATAATAATAATTATTATTATTATTATTATTATTATTGTTATTATCATTATCATCATTATTATTATTATTGGTAGTAGTAGTATCGTTGTTATTATCATTACTATAACTACTATTATCATTACTATTATAATTATCAGTATCATCATCGTTATCATTATCATTATTGTTATTCTTGTTGCCATTGTTATGATCGTTATCATTATTGTTATCAATATTATTATCGGTATCATTGTCATTATTATCAATATTATTACTGTTGCTTTTTATTATTAGTAGTAGTAGTAGCAGTAGTATTGTTATTATTATTATTCATTATTATTATTGTTGCTGTTATTGTTATTGTTCTTATATCATCAGTATTTATTATTAGTATTACTGTTAATTTTACTATCGTAGTTAATGTTATCATTACTATTATCGTTATATTTTTATTATTGTTATTAATACTGTTGTTATAATTATCATTATCCTTGTTGTTGTGATTTTGTTATATTTGTTGTTAATGTAAGTGTTACAATCATTATTGTTGTTATTCAAATTCCTGTTATTATTATTAACCATCTTAGGAGAACGCACGTGATGTAAAAAGCCATCCGGTGAGTATGCGAGCAGTTGTGCGTATTAGGTCCAGTGGTTGTGCGAATAAGTTGACTGGTCGGTTCGAAAAAGGACTCGCTTCTGTCGCCTGAAAACAATAACAAACCCACGTGAGGAGGAACCGGGAGTGTGAGGTCTAAGCGCGAATTGTCATTATTGTTATTTATTTGTACGTGTTATTATCGGTGTCTGTAAGGCAAGGATGAGGATGCCGCAGGAGGAGGAACAGGAAGAGGGAAAGACTGAAGCAAAACAGGTTTGTTATGGACTACTTTGTTGATAATGACCAGCATGTTCGCCACTGTTTATGGGAGTTAATATTTCAGAAGATGGGTCAGATTTTAGTATTATGGCAGCATGAAAGTTTTCACGCTGAATTTTAATGAAGAGATAACATTTCACACCAGGACTACCACATATACAATGACTAATACTCCTTTCAGCTTACGTATTCTTTGGTTTTGCTTCAACCAATTCATGACAGAATGTCATTAAATACATTAGCAGTCAGACTAAGCAGCATAATTTCTGTCTGTTGTTACTATAAAATCTGGTGAGGGAGACGTCAGTGTTAAGTCATGTTTACCAGACTTGCACATGGTAAGAATTCCATGTTTTCCTTGTTGTCTTTGATACGTTTCAAGTAAATTTAGTCTTAATTTTGTTTGATCACTACTTTTAAGAATGGCATGATGGAAGTGGTGGGAGTAAGATAGCCATGCCATGCCATTTTTATTATGGGACACTATAGGTGTTTCATTCATAGTAAAAAGACAGGAAAACCAGCTCACCAGTCCTACATGATCATGGCAAATAGGACTCTGGGGAAAAAATACACAGTTTTGGTGAACAGGATAGGAAATCATGGGTTAAGATTTTAAGCCTTTCATAACAGATCACAGCAAATTTCAAGTACAGTTGGATATAGCATAGCCAATGTAATTATAAGAAGAAAGTCTCATTTTGAAGGCCAATGTAAGGTATTTGGTATGATGTCTCTAACATTAACAAAAGCAAGGAATGTACAAAGATCTTTTTGTATGATAATATATTTGTTGAATGTGGTATTTTGTTTATTGTTCTTGAATTTGGTAATTTGATTAATTCATGATGTTTATTAGCTGCAAAGAAAATTAACATTTCTTTGTAATATTTTCCAGGAATTGTCAGGCATAGTTCCAGATGTTTCCGAATTTGCACCTGTTGAGAATCCAGGGCCGCTCTCCCTGGAGAACTTAGGACCTGACAAGGAGCTGTTTATTGTCAGAATGCCTCATGGGATGGTAAGATCAGATGACATGCTGTATTTGTCAGGCAATATGTCCATGTCTGTAAGACCTGTATTTACAGTGTTCAGCTTACAGTTATTGATGATTATTTGAGAATTGGATACGTATATTACTATATGAAAAACATTAAGAATTATATTTTCAGATTTATTGTGGTTCTTTCTCAGATAATTTAATAAAAAAGGTAGTTAATATACAGATGCAAAAACATGCATAAAAATTGTAGTAAAATTAAAATAATAATCAAGCCTCAGTGCAGTTTAAAATTTTTAAAGGTTAGCAAATGGGTATTTTGTTTGTTACTGTAGTCCATCTGGTCCAGTATTGCACCTTGTGTCTAAAGTAGGTTTACAAAAAGATTCAATCTCATACCTATACTCACATATGTCAGTATGAACACTATTCATATCCCAGTTTTCAACTGAGATACAGAAAGCTATCATTTCACACTATACAAGTATCCTTAGACAGAGAAATGGGTACTGTATTTTCCTGACAGTTCTGCTGATAAGGGCAGTTACTTGTTGATAGATAGATGATGTATTTCAATTTATAATATAATTAAAAAATCATACATTTACATGTAAGGGTTATCCATATAAGGAAATCATCAATTCACCATACATATTTCTTTTATTGTATTTTATATAAAACCACATATTATATATGGCACAG
This sequence comes from Penaeus monodon, assembly GCF_015228065.2. NCBI lineage: Eukaryota > Metazoa > Arthropoda > Malacostraca > Decapoda > Penaeidae > Penaeus > Penaeus monodon. The sequence continues at coordinate 52,092,550 of NC_051392.1, forward strand.
GCTGCTACATCCTTATCCTTAGACAGAGAAATGGGTACTGTATTTTCCTGACAGTTCTGCTGATAAGGGCAGTTACTTGTTGATAGATAGATGATGTATTTCAATTTATAATATCATTAAAAAATCATACATTTACATGTAAGGGTTATCCATGTAAGGAAATCATCAATTCACCATACATATTTCTTTTATTGTATTTTATATAAAACCACATATTATATATGGCACAGGCTGCTACATTTATCTGTTTCTCTATGGACATGAAAATGCCCCTATGTTCAGGAATACCAGAAAATTAGGTTACAATCAATAATTCAGGAAATCTAACATCCATTACAATTATGTCAACAGCTGCCAATCATTTGTTTTCTTGCAACATAGTTTAGGCCCCAGCTACATGGATGGATGGATTATATAAACTATAGTTTCATTGCTATTTACAATAGTAGTATTCTCATTGTTATTATTCCATATCTTATTAAAGTGAAATTGTGGACATAAATAACACCATATCAGAACATAAGAATACAAAGGCTAAACCCAAAATGTTCCTCCTAAGGTATATAACAAGATATGAAAAAAAAAAAAAAAAAAAAAAAATATTCCAGTTTTTATTGTAATAAATGTATTCAGCATGGCATTACTGATTGCCCACCCATCCCAATACTTGCAATTTATGATACACCACTAGTTCCCAAACTAGGGTCCCTGGATCCTAGTGGGAAGGGTGCATATGCTCAGTATATCAACATTTATTTTCAGTAAATGGCTGTCAGAATCCTAGAGCCCATGGAAGCATCTTTGTGTATGGATGAGTGATATGTTGATTTTTAATGACATAATTTCTTCCCCTCTAGGTACAACCACCAAAACTAGCCAACGTGAACCTTACCCTTGATATAAAAAAGAAACGATCCATTCAGATTGACAATCATTTGCTGAGTGTGTCTGCCTATGAATCATCCACAGTGGGATCAACACCAAGCCTTTTCCTTCCAGATGATGATGGGGAGCTTCATCAAGGTAAGTGGTCAAGGAGCTTTATCTTATTCCCACAGCCTTTTTTATACATTTCCTTAAATTTGTCGCAGTGGATGTTGATAATACTGATTTCCTTTCTTTTTTTCTTTCAGTTAAGTTGAACATTACTGGGCAAATAATCCTGAAACATGAGCCACTAAGTTCCAGTGACAAAACAACAATAGATATAAACAATTTGAGGGCAGTACGGCATCAACCACCTTCAGATATACGAGAGAGAAATTTCTTGAGCAGTAAGATAATACACACTTTTTGTTTTTATTTATAATATTTTTACTATCATAGTGTCATTGTCAAGATTATTGTTATACTTCATTATTTTTATTGTATTAATTGTGTCAGTAGTATTCAGTTGTATTACTTTTATTATCATTATTACATTTGCATTTGTTATTATCAGTTTATATTTCACTATTATATTATATATCAATATACAAATTACAATGAGGTTATGTGAACTCAAAAATCAGACACCCATTGTGAAACATTATATAAACATCTAGTAAAAAATAAATAAATAAGTAAATAAATAATTACATATAGTTTTAAAGGTTATCCTGTGACAAA
>NC_051392.1:52096657-52099157 GCF_015228065.2 Penaeus monodon
AGACCGTGGGAAACTGCCCTTGCCCATTTACAAATAAGTCACCCACCTCACGTATTTATACTTCATGTCATGCTCCAACCCACCTCTGTTCTCCTCGTGCAATGTTCCTCCTTCAATTCCACATATCCTTTTATCCTGCCCTTGCTTTACTGAGGCCCGTGCCCTCGTTCTTCCCTACTTGTCCACTCTCCACTAACCCCCTAACCTGTCGGACATCCTCACAGAGTTCCCCACCTTTTCCACTGATAACCTTTTCTCGTATTCTCCTTCCTCAGACGCATAAATACCCTCCATTTGATCAAATCACCCTTTGTCCTTAACCTTTACCCTTTCTACCAAGCCTTATCCTACCCCATTTATATATATATGTGTGTGTGTGTGTGTGTGTGTGTGTGTGTGTGTGTGTGTGTGTGTGTGTGTGTGTGTGTGTGTGTGTGTGTGTGTGTGTGTGTGTGTGTGCATATATATATATATATATATATATATATATATATATATATATATACATGTATACATATTTGATACATATATACATATGTAATACATATTTGATATATATATATAATAATATATATATATATATATATATATATATATATATATATATATATATATTTCTACCCCTTTCACTACCACACTCTTATAATACAATGATCGTTGAAATCTAGACATTTTGTTTTTAGGAAGAACTCTTTAAACTTTTTCACCACAATACTTTACCATAGTTCTGTAAGACCTTTGATGTCTAGCACATTTATTTGTTTAAAACATTAACCATTAACCATATATGGGCAAAGCATTTGTGCAAGCTTCGGGAATAGTGATAAGGAAAGGTGGGCTACGTACCGTTGTAATAACTTACATAGATAGATATGTCTTATGTGAAGAGATTATTAGAAAAAAGCGATGCTGACGACAAAACACATCACATCTCTTGTAAGTAGATTTTTCAGAAAATGTTTCATTAAAAAATATGATTTTGTACAACACGTTGATCTCTTCAAAGATATGACAGTCTTGCCGTTCGGCTCAAGATAAAACGACTTCGTCAGTGAATTCTGCGACGTTAAACCACGTTCAAGACCACAGGACGAAAGAAGAGGAAGACAAACAAGTTTAACGATAGAAGGTACAGCTATCTCTAGAAATAGAATTACAATTTCTTTTCATGTCCTTCATTTTACGCACATGTTCTGTTTTCATTTTAAAGATCCAGAAAGAGGCAATATCTGCATTGCCAAGGTATCAAGAGTCAATATTGTGTACGAGTACCTTGTGTATGGTATAAAGGTGCACATAGAATTGATAAGATGTATGAGGAAATCATACGTTACTGATTAAGGTACAGATTGCTTAATTATTATTAGAACAATATTCTATTAAATTAAATCTAATTAATACATTAGGTATATCATGCCTTATCGGTCAGCCATTCCATCATCTGTGACGCATGTTTCTGCTTATCTTGGTTATTATCTCGATTTCTCAGTAATGGCAGTTTGACTGATTTCAGTTGGACTAAATGTTTAAGGGCTTGATATTCAAAAGTATTAAGGAGCAGTAGCTTGCTGTCGGGCGCAAGCAAGGGACCTGTCATGTTGGTACAAGTCGAGGCACAGTGGAGTAAGGCAGGGGGAAAGCAACCCTAGCGTGTTACGGTGAACCACACAACTTAATTTTTTTTCTGTCTTGGGACACTTACTTTTGTACAACCTTACAATGTTTTTGTTCAATTATAGTGTTATCAGGTATACATGAATCAATCGTGAACTACTATATAACGCGGTAAGTGTGATTTTCCAATCGGCGCGTTACGCACTTGAATCCAAGTGTTGTATCTGTAAACATGACATTACAGAAAAAAACTAGCATTACATTTAATTATATTTAATATACTACTTATGTCATTACTTTCATTATCGCCATTTGTAGGTTGGTGGGCATCCTGATGATTCAGAGCAAAACGAGACATTACATTACATTTATAGATATAATAAAGCCTTCGTAATTCACTCTTAAGTATAATTTTGTTAACCACTAAACGCCCAAGGCGTATGAATTGCAAAGCCTGCTAAAATAACACTTATGCGTCGCTCTTTTTAGGAAACAATATTGTGTTCTTAAATAACGTAAATCAGCTGCTCATGTTTATGGTTCATGATTAGATGAGAGTTAAGGTCATTAGCGGCGTATTCAAAATATAGTGATAGCGTGACGCTTGGGGCAAAGACCCCAGGTAAAAAGTGATATATGACACCAAAGGTCATATGGCGCTATAGTATAGTAGCGAAAAGGAATTAGTTAATGATTAGGGGAAGTTGCAAGTTAAACAGTACTAGAAGGTAGAATGGTAGTGAAAAGGATAGAGAAAGGAAACTGATGGGTTATAGTATAAGGTAAAGGTTGTTAGAAGAGGAAGGAGTTAAGGGAGTAGGGAGCATTATGATAAAGTATAGTGGCGAAAATCGCAAAAATGAGTTAATGATTAGGATAAGAGGAC
>NC_051392.1:52109157-52119157 GCF_015228065.2 Penaeus monodon
GATAAGGTTTTTGGCTATGTTGAAAATGGTTTGGAAGTACTTATGTCTGCAGCGAAGGCTCAGTATGAAGAGAAAGCGAATGTGGTTGTAGTTGACTGTGGTGCAGTGATACCTCTTTGATCATCCATAAAATCATGTGATTACAAGTGCAGTTTTGTCAGGGATCCCTTTATAATTAATTATATAAGTATGGAGATTGACAAAGATATCGAGAGACAGGAAGACTGTGCTTCTAAATAAAGCCATCTCTTCATGCAATATTTATAAGAACTGGAATGAGTGACTTACCATGGAAGTCAAATGACCTTCAGACTGTGGCGTTACATGAGCAGTGTGACTCACGGAATACTAAATGTGCTTTAGGCTAAAGTCTATATAAGCCTTGGTATAGCCAATACTGTTGTGGGAGGTAATACACCAGAGGGTGTTTGCAACCAGTCATATGATAACAGGGAGTAGCAGATTTTAATTTCAGTTTCAATTGCAGTGTCGATGGAAGTATTTTTATTAGCTTTCCTAAAAAGTGTTATGCATTACAATAATGGACTGGACAAGTTGTGTAAACCTTGGCATGAGCCACAATGCACAGTGTGATGAACAATGCAGCCCTCACCGCAGGCCAACTGCTTGGACAGGAAAATCTTCTCAGGCCATCACTTACTTATCAATAACCTTTAAAGATGGCATATTGAAGGCAGTGGAATAAAACTGTTGAAGGCAAGGCATCTTTTGAAGGCACTGTCTTCAGATAACTCGCACCTATTTACTCCAACTCTTCCAAATATGGAAATGTCCTCATCATTAACCCTGTTGCCATTATTGCATGGCCGGTAACACTGCCATGTAATGCACCAAAAAATCTGTGGGTTAACATATCCCTAGGAAATGTGTAAGTTGTATACTTCATCATAATGCAAAAACAAAGCTTTTCCTTGTGCATAATCAATGTAAGACATAAAAGGGAAACCGTAAAAAAACAAAAAAAAAGTTGTTGTCCGATTGTGGAAAAACATTGCCTAGAACAGGAGATGGAATTCACCAAATCTGGGAGAATTTATGAGGCCAAACAACCTGCAGTACAAGGTCCCTCAAACCTTGCCAGGTCCAGCTTTTACTTCAATGCCTGCCTCAGTTTCAGTTGTAACTGCTTTAATAATGGCTTCAGCTCCAGCTTCAGCACTTGTTTCAGCAACAGTCTCAGGAATTGCTTCAATACCAACACAAGTCTCTGCCACACAGGCAAGTAAAGGCCTGCTACAGATGATGAATATGGTGCAGCATCAGATTGTACAACTACCATTCGTGTTCATGTAGATTTTTTCAAACAAAAGAGCAGTTTACCTCATTACAACCTATGGTAAAATTTGAGAATAATCAGTAAAGTTATGTCTCATAAAGACTTTGAGTGAACTAGTAAGATTAGCTGTTAAAAGAAATGTTGGTCATATTAAATTATTAGTAGCATAGATGTGATTCCATATGACTTAAGGCTATAATCAAGCTGAAGTCAACTGAGGTGCAGTGCAGTCTTATATGCATGTACACTAAATATGCAACTACAGCCTTTGTAGTTAAACCAATATGAAATAAGCCAGACTGGGTATACTTGGACAACTTTCCCTGGCTTCTGCAATGTATATCAATTGTTCTGTAAATAAATATTATAATCCAATGTCTCCATCTTCCTCACTCTGTCTTATTATTATCATCATCATCATTAACATGATTACTATTTCTACCACCACCACCCCTATTAACCACTACCCAGCCTTGAATATGGCAGTTAGGTTCTTTCCCATTGGTTATTTCCTGTTAGTTGAACCAGTGCATGGTACTCAAGAACATCAGAATTCATCAAAATATCAGGACCTCTTACATAGGTTTACTAGAATCTTTTGATATCTTATATGATAAGCAGAGCCAATTCTGCATAAAATCAGTTTGAGATATTCACAACCTGTTTACAAAGGTTGTTATAATTTCAGAGATCTGCACATGTATGGACATATATATGTAATGGGTACTATGGCACTGTAATATATTTAGTTATTGAAACACAATGAAAATTCAATAAAATTATATTTGAATAGGATGAAAATGGCTTATAAAAAATAACATGAAAATTGAAATACATTCATGTATGCAATTGGTCTACTTGTGAAAAATAAAAGAATTTGTTAAATGAAAATAAATAGAAATGGCTGAGTGATTAACTTTCACATCATGTAAGACTGAAAATTATGTTTACAATGACATGCACAAATGATTTATTTAATGATAAAAGAATGTTTAACCACAGGTAGGTTTAGCAAGGTGCTGCCGTGTGTACTCCCAAATGAAGAGGGCTCCAGAAACATGGACATTAAGAGACCTAATAATGCCAAACTGTGGAATTTCAACACAGACATCAAGAAGCTGGAGGAGCTCACATGGAATTCCTTCTCTTTCATTTCTGAAAATGGAAAAAACTAGAATTATTTGAGCACTGATTTCAGGGTAGAACAACCTAGACTGGTCAAAATAAATGGTTTTATACCACAGACTCTTCTGGGGCCCTCTGGCAAAGGACTTTCATTTAGTTCAACTATAACAAAGAAATAGCTCCTAAAAAAACTTAAATCCTCTAACAATTAATATCTATAAATAAGAATTAATACTTGCCCTAAAATTACTGCCGTTCTTACTGGGAAGCTGTAATCAGAGAGTTTCTTGCTGTTGGCAGTTTGTTCTGCTGCAACTAATGTATACCCTTCATTCTGAAGGGTTCTCAAGTACTCTGCAAGATTATCTGGTTTAACCTGTTAATCAGAGATAAAAGATATGTATACAAACCCTCTCCTATTCCATTATTTCATTAATAACAGGCATTACTTCCAAATAATATTTTCTGAAACTGTACTTAAATATGGAATAAATTCCTATAATGTACAGTTAAAGGCCATAACATTGGTAAAAATCAGATATACTCACTTCCTTGACAGGCACCCACTGCTGAGCAGTTAAGGAAAGAGAGTTGAAGGTCTGATCTTCCAGCACCGCAAGAGAAGGAACTACATACTCTTGCACACTAAAAACTTCACAGGTCCGGCACAAGCCACCAAGGTTAGGTGGCTTATCAATCAGTGAAGCAACCAGAATCAAGCCTCCACGTTGTTGCCGAGGTTCAGCCTGAAAAATCAGAAAGCCACTACAATTTGTTCTAATTTTCATTATTTCATATACCAAGCATGTAAAATATAATTATGAAAATATGTACCTTGATTGTTATGTTTACATTTCTTTGCTGTGCCTGAAAATGTGATGATTCTGTAACAGTACAATTACTTATTCTCAAGAGCTGTAACCTAGTAACCATGGTATTATTGACCCACTAATGCTGATAATGCATGTATACATGCACTGTCAACTCTGATTTCATTTCTATTTCTCTATTTTATAAAGACCATACTTGACATTGCATATACCCAGCATCAAAGGTTTGTCATGCCATGGGTATTTCTAGGGGTGGCCTACAACTGGCCACTACTGTTAAGAATTACAGCAGATATAATATGAATAGCATAGATAAAGGTGTGTGCGTGCGTGCGTGCGTGCGTGCGTGGGGGTGGGGGTGGGGGTGGGGGTGGGTGGGTGGGTGGGTGTGGATGGGTGGGTGGGTGTGGGTGGGTGGCTGGTTGGCTGGGTGTGGGTGTGGGTGTGGGTGGGTGTGTGGGTGTGGGTGAGGGTGCCTGCCTTTGTACATACATGTGTTTGCACATGCACACACATTTGCGTGTGAGCACATTTGTCCATGTGCGTGCATGTGCAGATTTAGCCATGCAGGTGTGTGCATGCATGTGTATGTTTATGTGTGTGTATGTACGTGTCATTATGTGTGTGTGCATGCATAATTTGCGATTTTAGTAAGCTAATAGACATCACTGTCACAAAGATAAACAAACAAGAATTACCATATTTGGCAAGTCAAGAGGGGCAGTTAGCTCAGAAATCATTGATTTCCAAGGAGTTATTTTCCTCTGTACATTAAGCACAGGGCTGCCAGATACTTCACTGTCCTCTGGGAATGATGGCTCGCCTGGAATTTTTTTTTTATGAATCAAAAAATGTACTCAATTCATGCACCAAATATAATTTTACACTGAACTTGTGATGTTATCAAACATATTCATGTAAGATATACAGAAATTTTTCTTGCTTTCTAACACTTTTTTCTTTACACAAGTATATCTCCACATGTATTCAGAGAATGCTGAATACCTCTAGTAATTATTTTCTTTTTCTGGGTAACATTCCTCTCCAGAAGGTAAGTACGTAAATTCTTGACAAAGCTGCTCTAAACTGAATGTCTCTAGTACTAAATGCAAGAGAATACCCTGCAACTCACCAGCAGCTTTGATCACCCAAGGTGCTGGGGAAGACTCAGCCAGAACCTTATCCATATTGTGAAGTGGAATCTCGCTTTTCACAGGAAGAATGGATGAATCCATGGCACCCATAATAAAGTCCACTGTCAGCCATTCATCATTAGCCAGCAGTGAGAGACATGGCAGGTCATAAACAATAGTCTGTTGGTGATTTTGGTGCAAAATCTTGTAAGTAATTTAATAGGTAAATAACAAGTTTAAATGTATGTACAAATAAAGATTATATATTTTTAAAAAATATATATCATCTTACCGAACTTTTAACAAGCTTATAAAATTCTTGTTTGAGATAAAAGACACTTATGTACCTGAAGTGTGTAATGTTGAACAGGATGGAATACTTTGAAATAAAAATCATTCAGCATATTCAGGGTGTTACGAGCTGCACTGCCTTGTTCCACAACAAACTGTAGGCACTGTTGCATGGGATCATACTTATCCAGTACAGCTGTTGCATTTATGGATTGGCAGTGATGCCATATCTTCCTCAAAGAAACCTGATGAAAAGAGCTGTCATGAGTGTTGGTTGTAGATTTTTGCTGTTTTAATTTCTAAATACTTCCTTTCATATGTAACAATTTATTCTCAATACTATTAATTACCTTTTTTTGTAAAAACTGTCTATAAATCAAATTAACAGCACAAAACTCAACTATTTTGACCAAACATATACAAGCATGTCCTTATTTCCTGAAATCAAGTGGCCTAATTGTCAACTAGCCACAACAAACACTTACTTGAGCATAAAGCCTAGTATTGAAGTGCTGTGCCATACACCAGGGTAGTGTGTACTGGATTGTCTGACTTAGAACTTCCTCCTCTTCTGTGGTACAAGCCACATGTGTGAGGGAGGCCAGGAAAGAGCCAACACATCCGACTCGCTCCTTTGAACCCTTACCGAAGTGAAGAGAAGAACACTTAGCCGGTGAGCAATAAAATATCAACTTCCTATTAACATTAACTTCTTACTTACATATACATCTGATAAAGCACATACTTGGTCATACCTCCAAAAAGTGTTTCAGCAGATGAGGGTAGAAACTGGGGTGAAAAATTATGATGAGTGCAATGCCCCACTCTTGCATGTATCGGACACTTGGCTGCTGGTGGTCCTTGATCAAGCCTTTGCATAGCCAAGACAAGCTCAGCAGGCATTCTTCCTATATAGTAGTTGATGCAAATGAGGAAACATAATTTCCAAACAACACAATAACCGATTGTTTACATAAACTTATGCTTATATCTTATCTCCAATTTATCAATGAACATTATTACTGCAATCTATCTTACCTCATCTAGTAATGGCAAGAGCAAGAGGAAAGCTTGCAGGAGCCTTGTCTTGTATCGGTGGGACTGTGAGTTGCCAAAATCTCGACGATCACTTGTGCACTTAGCATACTGATACCTGATACCTTGCACAGTTGCTACAGCAATGCTTCTGTCACTTGATTTTTCTTTATTCAGGCTAAGCAAGAAACGAAGAGTAATTGCTCTGGCTCTCTGGTCAGCATCCCAGTTACTGTAATCATATTTATAATAGTTAACATTGTATATATGTAACTATGGCCATTATCTCTATACCAGAGAGAGAGAGAGAGAGAGAGAGAGAGAGAGAGAGAGAGAGAGAGAGAGAGAGAGAGAGAGAGAGAGAGAGAGAGAGAGAGAGAGACAGAGAGAGAGAGTGGGGGGGGAGAGCAGGAAAGAGAGAGAGAGAAAGAGAGAGAGAAAAAGAGAGAGAGAGAGAAAGAGAAAGAGAGAGAGTTGAGTGAGTGTGAATGTGAATGTGAGTGTGAGTGTGAGTGTGAGTGTGAGTGTGAATGTGAATGTGAGTGTGAGTGTGAGTGCGAGTGTGAGTGCGAGTGCGAGTGCATGTGCGTGTGGCTGATTGTTTTAGCATGCTTGTGTGCATTGTCTCTATGTATTCATATATGTTGGTATAATATGGTATGGTACAGTATAGCATGATGAATAAAAATATGCATGCATGTATGTATATATGTATATATGTATGTACATATATATATATATATATATATATATATATATATATATATATATATATATGTATGTATGTATGTGTGTATGTATAGTAAAGTATACTATAGCACATACAGCTTATTACTAAAAACAAATGAATTTTTCATCATGATAATTCCAAATGCATGTATGGCACAATGAACAATGACAGCAACCTGACCTCTCTAAAAGGATATTGGTGCTGTATGTAGTTCCACAATGCTGGATATATTCAACTGTATCTTGAACCACCTTAAACTGTTTCCTAAATACATATCCAAACATAAGAAGTGGAACAAGAACATCTTGCATAAGTTCATCCAGAGTACCAGATGGCAGACCATCTCTTACTGCCCTTTCAGAGAGTGGCATAATAAGACTCCTTGCCAAGTGTGCAGCTATACCCTGTGCAGCCTCACCAGTTGTCAACAATTTCTGAGATATCTATAAAAAAGGTAAATAAATATTAATGGACACCTGTGCATGCATACCTATACAGTATATATAGATTCATATGTATATATGTATATATAAATACATATGTATATTTCATAATACATACATGTGTATATATATAGATATATATATTATATATATATATACATATATGAATAAATTAGTATACATATACATATATACATATACATATACATTTCATATATATATATATATATATATATATATATATATATATATATATATATATATATATATAAACATATATGTAACACACACACACACACAGACACACACACACACACACACACACACACACACACACACACACACACACACACACACACACACACACACACACACACACACACACACATACATACATACATACATACATACATATATATATATATATATATATATATATATATATATATATATATATATATAAACATATATATATACATATATATATATATATATATATATATATATATATATATATATATATATATATATATATAAATATATATATATATATATATATATATATATATATATACATATATATATATATATATATATATATATTATATATATATATATATATATATATATATATATATATAGTGAGAGAGAGAGATAAAGAAAGAAAGAGAAAGAGAAAGAGAGATAATAAGCACTGGATGATAACCCCAAATATATTTTCTAGCTACCTAGCCAGCTATTCCACAAGTTCTTCATTGAATGTAGAAGCAAACAGTAATCTTGCTAATTGTATGCCCTCACCAGTAAAACACAAATAGTGACTAGAGAAAAAAATAATAATTAGAAACACACACACAACACACATGAACAACATGCATGAGTACATGAATAAGACAAATGAAAAACAAAAGACCAAACACTAGGAAAAAAAAAGTGTAAACTGAGACACCCTCTCACCTGAACAATGAACTTGTGGTGCTCTGGCTTGACTATGGCATCCCTGTGGAAGAGGAGATCAGAGAGGTACCCAATTAGGGTTCGGTAGAGGTCACACCCCTTCCGAAACTCTGAAGATGATCTCCACATGAGTTCAACCAATTCTTGCCACATGTTAGCCTGAATGATAAAGATAAAGATATAAAAAATAGAATAAAAAAGAGAAGGAGGAGGAGGAGGAGGAGGAGGAGGAGGAGGAGGAGGAGGAGGAGGAGGAGGAGGAGGAGGAGGAGGAGGAGAAGAAGAAGAAGAAGAAGAAGAAGAAGAAGAAGAAGAAGAAGAAGAAGAAGAAGAAGAAGAGAGAAGAAGAAGAAGAAGAAGAAGAAGGAAGAGGAGGGGAGGAGGAGGAGGAGGAGGAGGAGGAGGAGGAGGAGGAGGAGGAGGAGGAGGAGGAGGAGGAGGAGGAGGAGGAGGAGGAGGAGGAGGAGGAGGAGGAGGAGGAGGAGGAGAAGAAAAAAAAAGAGAAGAAGAAGAAGAAGAAGAAGAAGAAGAAGAAGAAGAAGAAGAAGAAGAAGAAGAAGAAGAAGAAGAAGAAGAAGAAGAAGAAGAAGAAGAAGAGCTGCTACCAGAGGACCAAAAGGAGGGTGAGAATATTACTAAGAATTTTAATCAAGCCGGACAAAACCTATAAGACAAAAAAAGAAAAGCAAGAAAATAAAAATATGTATATATCACACATAAATATGAAATATATCTACAGGAATGTAGAATATCTCTCCTTCCATTTCCAAACGATGTGCAATACACTCCAATACAAACCTTAATAACAGAAGGAGCTAAACTAATAGCCACCTGGAACACATGCACTGCATTCAGACGCCCTAAGGTATTGACTGCCTCCGGTAAGAAGGCCTCCACAGCGCACTCAATTTCTGCTAGGGAGCTTGTACTGCTCATTTTTTTCTGTAAGGAAAAAATACAGTTAACAAGAGGGAAGGCATCTCTATATTATATATATCTAACTTAGATTTGCTTGTTTATTTCTTTATAATGATGAAATAATTTCCTTTACCATATAAATACATTTAACAGCAGTATAGAGAAACAGTACCTTTGTGATTAGCATATCTATGCAAGACCAACAACTTCGAGTGGTCTCCAGAAGGAGATTTGAGGTGAACTCTGTGGATTTGTAGCCTTCTATGCTTCTTCTTTGAGTCAGTGGTGGAATACTGTGCACAATCTTCTGCAGAAAAAGTTGATGGTACTCCTCCCTTATGCTATGTCCCGAGTCTTTATAATGAAAAAGCAGGAGATGCTCTAATACTAAAATTCCAAATGACACTTTCACTGGGTCTGTTTTTTCCAGCAGAGATTTGCATTTTTCAAGAATCTGAACATACAGATTTTTCATGGTTGATCTGAAAGGTGGTGCACTATTGCATATGCCAAACAATTGCAAATAATGAGTTAATGTGTCCAGATCATGTGGCTGGTTCAGCATATCCATATGGGTAATAAAAAGCTGTGCTACAGAAATGATTCCATTCACCAGACATGAGAGATCACCATCATGTTTCAACTCTGTTCCGTGATTATTTACTGGAACTTCATACCTTATTTGCAAAGTCACTGCTACAACCTGCAAAGTCCATGCAAGTTTCTTTTTGTCTAGATATGGACGCATGTGACAGTCTCTCAAGAAGTTAGTTATAGGTTTAAGCAGAGATTCTGCATAACAGTCTCTTATATTATTATCATTTCTCCTGCAATTCTTTTCCATGAGCAAGTTAATGCCCAAAGCCATGTCTGATGGGTGAACCATATCTTTACAATCCAGTGATGACATGGTTGCAGCTAGTGCTTTGTGTACTGATGAATCATCATAATTCTCATTAAAGATATCAAGGCCATCAATAATCATTTCCCATGTTCCAGTGCCACGACACCATGACTCTTTCCTTCTGAAATGGCCAACTATGTCGCAAATCTCAATTAAACTAGTCTCAGCGCTCAAGTGTTTGAAAACTGCATTCAGGAGGTCACACTGACTAGCAGACCTTAAAGTTACATCCTGAGTGCTTAGGCATCCTTCAAAATTAACAGTGGCATTTTTTACAACTTTATAATTCCAAACTCTTGTGCATGGAATCTGAGACACACTCCTAAGTAGGTAAAAC
>NC_051392.1:52139157-52179157 GCF_015228065.2 Penaeus monodon
CACATACACATATGCACATACACATGCACATGCACATACACATACACATACACATGCACATGCACATGCACATACACATACACACGCGCACACTCATACGCACAGTCACACGCACACTCACACGCCCCCCACACGCACCCACACACGCACCCCCACACGCACCCCCCCCCCCACACACACACATACATACACACACTTCCTCTCTCTCTCTCTCTCTCCTTCCTTCTTTCCTTCCTTCCTTCCTTCCTTCCTTCCTTCCTTCCTTCCTTCCTTCCCTCCCCCCCTCTCTCTCTTCCTCCTTACTCGTGCCCTCTCCCTCCTCATTCTCTCACCTTCCCCACTCTCCCTCCCTCCCTCCCTCCCTCCCTCTGTCCCTCCCTCCCTCCCTCTGTCCCTCCCTCCCTCCCTCTCTCCTCTTCCTCATCTCACTCCTCCTCCTCCCCCCTCCTCCTCTCTCCTCTCTTTCCCGGTACAATATCTAGAATCTTACTGCTGGGAGAATGGCGAGGGGAGGGAGAGGGGAACTCGATAACAACTTTTTCGCCTTAGTAGATTTTAACATTAAGTTTTGGTTATTGTTATTGATATTTGTGCTACTGTTGTCATCGGTGGTTTTTATTTATTTATTTTATTTTATCATAATTATTTTTATATATATTTTCATTATTATAGTATAATTATTTGTATGATTTCACCACCACCGTCGTCGTCATCATCACCACCGTCATCGTCATCTCTATCATCAATCATCATCAATATTGCTTTTGTATCATCAGTTCAGCTAGCCTGTCGCACGGCACCACATTGACCATGAAACAATAATCATCATTAAGCCAAGTAGACCTGTCATCTTCCTCATCACGACTATTACTCCTACTATGACTAACGCCTCCACTCAAGAGCAGCGGCGACCCCTTTCATAAATCACTATCGACGACAGCAGGATCTTGTTTGCCATATTGCTACGTCGCCTGGGGGATGTGAGGGGGTGAAGGAGGGGTATGTTGAGGGGATAAGGGGAGGGCTATGTAAGGGGGAAAGAGGGGAGGGTGGGTATGTTGGGGGAAAGAGGGGAGTGATATGTTTGGGGGATGAGAGGAGTGTGGTATGTTTAGGGGGAAGAGGGGAATGTTGGAGGATGAGGGGAGGGTGGGACGTAGGTATCTCCTTGACCTCCTCCTCTTGGTCTTACTACCATTCCTCTTCCACTGACTTCCTCCCTTTTCTTTTCCTTTCTAAATATTTTAAATCTATATATACTTCTGTACCCCTTCCCATCTCCATCTTTACTTCCATTTCTTCGAACACCACCTCCTCCTCCTTTTCTTCTTCCTTTTCCTCCTCTTCCTCCTGCTCCTCTTCTCATCTTCTTCCTCCTCCTCATCCTTTTCCTCCTCTTCCTCTTCCTCTTCTTTCTCCTCCTCCTCCTCCTCCACCACCACCTCCACCTCCTCCCCCATGTCCACCTCCTCCTCCAACTCTTCACAATCTACAGCTTCTCCTCCTCCTCCTCCTCCTCCTCCTCCTCCTCCCCCTCCTCCTCTTCCTCCTCCTCCACCTCCACCTCTTCACAACCTCCTCCTCCACCTCTTCACAACCTCTATCTCCTCTTTAGCCTCCTCACAACCTCCTCTTCCGCCTCCCCCCCTGACGTAGACCCCCCCCCGTAAAATCCATTGATGAAGCGGAAAAGTTGAAACGGCGGCCGCGGACCATCGTTGGTTCAGACTTCAGAACAAGCTCAGGAGGGCGTGCTCGGACAAGGAAATCGCATTTTAGGACTTTCTCTCCATCCTATTCGTCGTCCACTCATCGCTTTCCTCTCATGCCTTCCCTCCCCTTCATCCTCTCTCTTTTTTTTTTACCTTTTCCTTTCTTTTCCCGCTCTTCCTTTCCCCTCATTCTCTCCCTTTCCCCTCATTATTCCTCCATTTCCTTCTTTCCCTCCTGCCCCTTTCCCCCCTCCCTCTCCCTTTCCGCCTTTCCTCTCCCTTTCCCCCTCCCTCTCACTTTCCCCCTTCATCCTCCCCCCCCTCCCTCTCCCTCCCACCTGCCTTTCCGATGATGCGTGGCGATAAAAGTGGGGGTAGAGAGAGGGATGTGATGGGGGGGGGCGAGTGAGTCTCCCGCGTGACACATCCGGGAAGATGACGACGGCGCCGATGAAAGTGAAAATCGTGGATAAGCCCG
Source organism: Penaeus monodon (assembly GCF_015228065.2). Lineage (NCBI taxonomy): Eukaryota > Metazoa > Arthropoda > Malacostraca > Decapoda > Penaeidae > Penaeus > Penaeus monodon. Next base: position 52,141,348 of record NC_051392.1, read on the forward strand.
TAGGCTGTATGGTCCTCCGCTGGCAAAGGGCTGAGTTTTTTTCCTTTTTTTTTCTTTCTTTCGTTTTCTTTTTGGATTTTTTGTTTTGGTTTTAATTGATCTGATTGTTCTGGAGACGATTTGCTGTGAACGAGATTGTGTATTTTTTCGCGCGATTTTTTTTTTTTTTTTTTTTTCCGGTGGTGATGTTTATTTGAGTTTTGTTTGCGATTTGTCTTGCGATGTTGGAGTTGGAAGCTGTGTTGCAGGATGTGGAGGTGGTGGAACAGAACTAATGATCCTTTATATTGCGAACTCGTTTAGAATGATAGATTTAGATTGAGAGATTTTCCATTTTTCAATATATTTCTATATATATATATATATATATATATATATATATATATATATATATATATATATATAATGACAATTATATATGTTCTTGTCTGTACTAGTTGGTGGGTAGATGGATGATGGAAGTAACTCGCTTTTTAGAGTATATATGTTCTACTATGTTGGGAGAAATTGTAGGGGGGAGGGGGCGCGATCACATGTGGGGAATTGAAGGGGACGTGATCACTTGTTGGGGGAAATTGGATGGGGGGGGAGTGGGCGTCATCATATTAGCTTACCTAATTGTTAGTATTCTTCGTCGTTGATGTATTTTTGGTTCTCTCATTTTCCCCCTTCTCTGGTATTCACGATATTACTCTGGGCCTAAGCCACAGATTTCCCGTCCATTATGCAGGTAGGCCTAGCTACATGCATTTTTTTTCTTTTGTATTTTTTTTACCGTATCTAATATAGTCTTATTTCCCTCCCTGCTTCTCTCTCATTATTTGCATAATTCTTGTTTTCTCTCGCCTGCTTCATAGAGGCAGAGCGGTCGGCTGGAGATGTGTTTTCTCTTTGGTGAGTAATGCTTCCGAAACAAAGGCTGTTGAGGCGTGATTGGCGCTACGGGTGGAGGAGGTGGAGTGGAGGTGGAGGAGGAGGAAGAGGGTGGAGAGTAAGATGAGGTGGAAGAGGAGGAGGAGGAGGAGGAGGAGGGGAACATTATGATAAGGAGGAGGAGGAGGTCGAAGAAGAATGACAACAATGAGGAGAAGAATGAGAATGAGAAGCTGAGATATTGAAACGAAAGAGGGGGTAGAAGAAGAGGAATAGGAGGAGGAAGGCGAGGGAAGAAGAGGACGAGTTTTGAGCGGACTTTTCACCCCCCTCCCCATCGGCAAAACACATACGGTCAGGGGATAATTATTTACTTTTCACGTAACAAACATTTCCTCTCGCGTGTCTCTCCCGTTTTCTCAGCGATATCGCCGATGGTCACTCACTCTTTCACTTTCCGTCCCGTATTTACGCATGGCCAACTTTTTTTTTTTTTTTTTACTCCCCTGTGAGTCACGAGAACCGCGAGATCGTTTATGGCGGCGTGGCGAGTGTAGTGCTAACGATGTACGCGTGTAGGTGAATTATGATGTTGCTTTGTGTATATATACAGGACATAGCCTATGCAGGTCCCGCGTGGGTGTGTACACGTCCATTTCTTGCTATCTTATTATTGTATATATTTACGTACTGTACTTATCTGTATCTATATATGCATTCGGAGATACACACGTACATACATGTATACATATATACAAATTCATACATACATGCATATATATATATATATATATATATATATATATATATATATATATATGCACACACACACACACACACACACACACACACACACACACACACACACACATACACACACACACACATACACACACACATACACGCATACACACATACACGCATACACACACACACATACACATACATACACATACACATACACATACACATACATACACATACATACACACACATACACACCATACACACACACACACACACACACACACACACACACACACACACACACACACACACATATATATATATATATATATATATATATATATATATATATATATATATATATATATATATATATATATATATAAGCATACAGACTGTATGTGTGTATGAGCACGTTGGACGATATATATCTGATCTTCAAGAAAGTAAATATTTGGCATCATATCTCTTTAACCTGATTTTACTATTCATCGAGATGAATCACATCTCTTTTAAGCTTTCTGGATGAAGGTATGTTATATATGTTTAAGTATTCAGAATATCTTTTTTTCATGCTCAAGTGCATCTAAAAGGACCTGGGTAAATGATCTTCCTTTTAAGAAGTGCGTTTACCTGTCGGGTTCAGGTATTTCAAGTGTTGCCGGTGGAAAGGCGTGTGTGATCAGGTGTCGTTCTGTCCTTGGCGCGAATCGGGGGCGGGGATGATGGGTCATGTGGGGTGATGGGGGGGGGCGCATGTGGGGTGATGGGGGGCAAGTGGGGTGAAAGGGTTCGGTGGGGGATAGGTGGGGAGAGGGGTGAAGGGGGAAGTGGGGTGAGAGGGTGATGTCAAGTGCCTCGATATTTATTAGTTACATTATATATATATATATATATATATATATACATATATATATACATATATATATATATACATATATATATATATATATATATATATATATATATATATATATATATATATATATATATATTTATATTTATATATTGTATGTAAGTGTCTGTATATTTGTGTGTGTGTAAATTCTGTATATTTAGATTTTTTCGTGTTTTTAATCATTTGTAGTTTGAGAGGAGAGAGAAGAGGTTGGGAGTGGCATTACTCTTTCATTTTCTTTTCCTCTGTTTATTTTATGAGTTTTAATCACTGGTCGCGTTATATCGTCACGTATTTTGAGGACAAATGTGACGATCTAAATACTTTTGGTTTGTTGGACTGTGAGTGCACACGGGGTGTTCATTCTCTCTCTCTCTCTCTCTCTCTCTCTCTTCCTCTCTCTCCTCTCTCTCTCTCTCTCTCTTTCTCCACTTACTCACCACTCACTCACTCACCTCACTCACTCACTCACTCACTCACTCACTCACTCTCTCACTCTCTCACTCACTCACTCACTCTCTCACTCTCCCCCCACTCACTCACCTCACCACCACTCACCTCACCCCCCCACTCACTCACCCTCACTCACTCACTCACCCCTCACACCCACACCACTCACTCACTCACTCACTCACTCACTCACCACTCACTCCACCTCACGCCCACTCACTCACTCACTCACTCACTCACTCACTCACTCACTCACTCACTCACTCACTCACACCCACCCACCCAACCAATCACCCACCCACCCAACCAATCACCCACCCACCCAACCAATCACCCACCCACCCACCCACCACCACCACCCACCCACCCACCCACTCACCCACCCACTCACTCACCGACCCACACTCACTCACCCAATCACTCACCCACCCACTCACTCACCGACCCACACTCACTCACCCAATCACTCACTCATTCACTCACTCTCCCACCCACCCACCCGCCCAGAATGAAGGAGAATGAGAGAGAATGAGAGTGAGAGAATGGAAGAGAGGAGAGGTGAGAATGACTGACTTTATCTTAATTTCTTGGTTGAATGATATAAAGACAGGAGTAGTGATGCAACCCACCCCCACCCCTTCCCATGAGGAGGGGGGGATGGACGCGAATTTGTGTCAGTTTGTGAAAGTGAATCACACATGAGAGCTGAGAATGATGTAAACAAACAACTGATTTTTTTTTCAATTTAATTGTAAGCGTACCAAGGTTGCCAAGTGTACGTGATGTATTGTTTTGTTTTTCGTGGTGTGAGAATTTTCCCAACGTTTGTGCGGGATGCTGCTCGGTTTGTTTGCGTGTTGGTTGTGTGGGTCTATGGGCAACCATGGAGTGCAGCTATTATTGATATTAGTATTGCTATTATTATTATTATTACTACTACTACTACTACTACTACTACTACTATTATATACTTTTATTATTGTTATTATCATCATCGTCATCATCATCATCATCGTCATCATCATCGTCGTCGTCGTCATCATCGTCATCGTCGTCGTCGTCGTCATTGTTTCTCTTAAATTCCACTATTATTCAGATTATTCAACTGTCGCTTTTCCCTCCCGAAGGTGCGGACGTTCGAGAGCGATGGCGGAGGCGGCCTCACCTACGCCGCCCTCGCCGACGGGGTCTTCCTCTATGACGTCATGAATCACATGTAAGTACTACCTATGCATGGTTTTGCTTTCGGTAAGTGCGCGGGGGGGGGGGGGGATTCGGTTTTGTTTTAATCGTGCGTTCGTTTGGTTGTTTGGTTTTGGTGATGGTGAGATTTTTTTTTCTGTCTGTCTGTCTGGTTCTCTTTCTCTTTCTGATTCTTTCCCTCTCTTTCTCTCTCTCTCCCTCTCCCTCCCCTCCTTCCCTCCCTCCCTCCTTCCCTCCCTCCCTCCCTCCCTCCCTCCCTCCCTCCCTCCTTCCCTCTTTCCCTCCCTCCCTCCCTCCCTCCCTCCTTCCTTCCCTCTTTCCCTCCCTCCCTCTCGCACGCTCGCACTCATTGCTTATTCTGTTGCACTGAACGTGTAGTTTCTTGCTCGTCAAACTTGTTATTTATTTCTACTCATCTCTTCACGTTTCCTCACCGGAAGCTACCCCCTCCCCCATAATTCAGGTGGTTGAGCTGGGAGGGGGATGTAAAGAAGGGGGGGGGAGCTACGGAGGGAAAGATCAGCTGTTACACTTTCACTCAGCAGCGTGAGAAAAGGAGGCACTGACTCATCTTTCTCCCGATCCCTTATATTATGTCACTTTTCGGGTGTCTGTGTTCGCCTGCAGATTTTCCTCTGTGACCTGCCTTTCATTCGTTTATTTCCTCATGTTTTTCGATTATGTTTCTGCTTTCAACTGTTCCGTAGCTTGCATTACTTAATGATTTATTTCGGGATCTTTTTCTGTATCTATCCTCCTCATTTTTCTTATTCATCCCTATCCTCCCTTACTCCTCCTCCTCCTCTTCCTCCCTTCCTCTTCCTCCCTTCCTCTTCCTCCTCCTCCTCTTCCTCCCTTCCTCTTCCTCCCTTCCTCCTTCTCTTCCTCCTCCTCATCCCTTACTTCTCCTCCTCCTCTTCCTCCCCCCTTCCTCCTCCCCCCTTCCTCCTCCCTCTTCCTCCTCCTCCTCCTCCCTTCCTCCTCCTCCTCCCTTCCTCCACATCCTCCCCCACCTCTCCCTCTCCCACCTTTCCCCCCTCCTCCACATCATCCTATTTACTCTCATCCTCTCCCGCCTCCATATCCTCCCCCTCTTCCTCCCCTTCCTCCCCCTCCTCCTCTTCCTCCCCTTTCTCCTCCTCCCATTTCCTATCTCCCCATCTCCCCCACAGCCTCACCCGTCCCTCGAAGATGGTAATCTTGATGACGACAGCCATGAAGATGCTGCGATGCTCCTGTGGCCGTCGTTGTGGTTATTGTGGCGAGACAGAGATCGAAAGAGAAGGAGGGACGAGGCGAGGAGGGAGGAGAGAAGCAGAGTAACTAAAGGAAGAAGGGTGAAGAATGGGAAATGTGCTACAGATGTTTAATCATTTTCATTAGTCTTAGCCAAGCATTCGAAAAGAAAGGCAAGTCATGACCATTATCAGCACAGACAAGCTCACGCACACGCAGGAAAATGCACGCATGGATTGTTTTACTTAACGTGAATTAGTGTGTCTTGATTATTACTTGTCAAAGCTTCTCTCCGGATCATTATTTTCTCCTTTTCCAGCCTTCGCTTCTCGCTTATTCTCTTCCCCACCTCTCTCTCTCTCTCTCTCTCTCTCTCTCTCTCTCTCTCTCTCTCTCTCTCTCTCTCTCTCTCTCTCTCTCTCTCTCTCTCTCTCTCTCTCTCTCTCTCTCTCTCTCTCTCTCTCATATCCGCAACCTTTGTCATTTCCCTGTCTCCCCTTTCGCTCATTCAGCTCTTTATCTTCGAGTGATTAAGGGAAAGGAAAAATAGAGGGAAAGGAGGAACATGAGAGAAAGAGTGGATATAAGGCATACAGAAAAGAAAAGAATAAGTGAACAAGAGAAAAAAGTAGAAACAAGAAAGGAAGAGATAGCCGATATGAAGTTAGTATCGCAAGGCCAGAAATAAAGAGAAAACAAAACGGAAATGAATTCAAATTCAAATTCAAACTATTCATTAATTACAATGGGTATTCTATTTACATATATAATGTTTACATTATGTAATAAGATGTTATATACATAGATATTATTCAATGTTTGTTTAACAAGATTAGACAGAACATTAATATCACAAAGGACTGAAATATCGTGAGAGAGAGCAAGAAGGCGCACAATAACACCGAAATGACGCCACTCCTGAACATTTTCGTCGTCGGCGTCACGGCTTCGCGAAGATTTATAGCAAGGATCGCTAGAATGAACATGTGGTGGACACGTCGACAGCTCACGGGGGAGGGGGGGTATAGGTGGCCAGTGGAGGGGGGAGGCGGAGGGGAGTGGAAGGCAAGGACTGGGGGAAGAGAGAGAGAGAGAGGAAGAGGAGGGGAGGGAAGGGAAAGGCGAGAGGAGGGAGGAGAGATAGATGAGAACGGGAGGAGAGAGGGGAGGTAGATAAGAATGAGACGATAGGTTGAATGGAGAAGATAAGGAAGGAAGGGGAGTGGGGGGATAGATGGCGGGGGGAACGGCTGGGGGTCTGGAGGGAAACGACAGAGACAGAGCCTGGCCGTCTCCACGATGCTTGAAAAGATTAAGAAGCCCGCTGAGTCATAATTGGAAATGCCTCGACTTGTAGAGATGGGAGAAGGATGGAAAAGGGAGGAAGGGGGTAAGGGCGAAAGATGGAAAAGGGAGGAAGAAGCAAGGGAGGAAGAGAGGAGTAGGAGAAGAAAGCAAAAAGTGGAGAATAGGGATGAAGAGGGTGATGAGGGAGGAAAGTGTGTAACATTGACAGCAAATAAGTAAATCACATAGGGGAGAGAGAGAGAGAGAGAGAGAGAGAGAGAGAGAGAGAGAGAGAGAGAGAGAGAGAGAGAGAGAGAGAGAGAGAGAGAGATGAGAATCGAAAGACATCGCTTAAACGTTAAAAGATGTCACGGCCCTGAACCGGAAAGATAGAGAGAACGAAGGGGGGAGGAAATCTTTGTCTCTCTTGATCTCTCGAACTACTAAATAGATGAGCTACTCTGGGTCACCTCATTTCTGAAGCTGCGGACACGGTGCTCGCCCGCCGACGCCCTTCGCGGAAAAGAACGGAGAACTGGGTAGTGTCATTCCCAAGCCTCGCCAGGTGCTTTCGGGAGATGCGCTTTGGTCTGTTATTTTTTTCTGCTTGTTTATCAAAATAGGTTTATTCTTTTTTTCTCCTTTATCGACCTCATCTTAGGGCACAAAGTAATTATTTGGAGCAACGAGTAAGTGTCTATTTCGTAATTTGTAATTCGTAAATGCCCAAGCATGTTGAACCTTACATACTAATGTATATATATATAAATATATATATATATATATATATATATATATATATATATATATATATATATATATATATATACATACACACACACACACACACATACACACACACACGCGCGCGCACACACACACGCGCGCGCACACACACACACATTCTATTACATTTCATAGCGATAAACATTATTATGCAAATGCGAAATATTGATTGGAGTTTCTATAAATGTCTTTTGTTTAGTTCCATAGGCCTATGTAATAGATTCACCATCTGCTACACTTTACGCTCTTTATTCCATTCGTTAATTGTGAGTTTCGTGCAGCATTCATTTGCGTTGATTGCCATTATTCCTAGCCTTCACGCTCCTTATTTTATTCATTAGTTATCTTTTTTTTCATAGCAGTTCATTCACTCTAGATTCTAGAAGCACAGTGGGGGATCTGTGGCCACCTATCTGCCAGTGGTCTCTTGCAGCAGGCACGGGGGGAGGGGGAGGGGGAGGATGGGGGTCACTGTCGTCAGGAGACCGTGTCGATCTCATTGCAGGCGTCCGTGACTGTGAGGCTCCTCGTGATGCTTGGACGTTGAGTGTGCATGAGGGGGGAGGAGGGAGCGGGGAGAGAGGGAGAGGTAGCGGAGGAAAGGAGGGAGGGAGCGGGGAGAGAGGGAGAGGTAGAAGTGGAAAGGGTAGAGGGAGAGGAAGAAGAGGAGAGGATAGAGGGAGAGGGAGAGGAAGAGGAAGAAGTAGAAAATGAGAGGGTAGAGGGAAAGGGAGAGGAATAGAAGAAGAGGAAAGTAGAGGGAGAGAGAGAGAGAGAGAAGAGGAAGAGGAGTAAGAGGTAGGAATAAGGGAGGGAAAGGGACGGTTCGGAGGGGATAAGGAGAGAGGGAATTGGAAGGGGGGGGGGGGAAGCAGAGCAACAACAGGCACAATGTGAGAGAGAGAGAGAGAGAGAGAGAGAGAGAGAGAGAGAGAGAGAGAGAGAGAGAGAGAGAGAGAGAGAGAGAGAGAGAGAGAGGAGGGAGAGGAAAATAAGGGAGAAGATATCAAAAAAGGCAAAGGGATGGAAAAATAGAAAGGGGAAAAAATAAAAAGAGACCCTTCCTTTTCATTTAAAAGCTACAGTGTTATGATGTGATGTTAATTGCCCTGTGACAAAGGGAAATAACGTATTGAGCGCCTGTGCCACAAAACAACCCACAAAGCAGCATAATCGTGTCATTAATCATTATTGTGATTATCCTATTTAATCCATGCCATCAGCTGTTACCAGTCATTCTCTCTCTCTCTCTCTCTCTCTCTCTCTCTCTCTCTCTCTCTCTCTCTCTCTCTCTCTCTCTCTCTCTCTCTCTCTCTCTCTCTCTCTCTCTCTCTCTCTCTCTCTCTCTCTCTCTCTCTCTCTCTCTCTCTCTCCCCTCTCACTCTTTCTTTTTCTTACTTTTTTTCTTTTTCTTCCCTCCCTCACTCCCTCTCTCCTTTCCCCTCCCCCCCTTTCACCTCCCCCCTCTCCCATTCTCCCCTTCCCCCTCTCCCCAACACACACACTGCACACGTACGCACACCTACGCACACGCGCGGGAAAAAAATGTCACAATGTGTGTCAATGTCGACCATATCGAAATCACGTTCGGGGGTTTTCACACCTTCGCAAGACGGGTCGAAGCGAGTCACGGAACGCGGTTGCTCTGCAGCACGTTTTTTTTTCTTTTGCGAAATCCGTTCACCGCTTATCCATATCTATTTTCTTAATTGTCACTCGGTGTTATGTGCGTTGTGCCACCACTATGTTGCCATTCTGCTGTCATTCTGCTACCATTTTCTGCTGCCATTCTGCTACCATTTTCTGCCGCAATTCTGCTACCATTTTCTGCCGCAATTCTGCTACCATTCTGCTACCATGTTCTGCTGCCATTCTTCTACCATTTTCTGCTGCCATTCTGCTACCATTTTCTGCTACCTTTCTGCTGCCATTCTGCTGCCATTCTGCTACCATTTTCTGCCGCAATTCTGCTGCCATTCTCTGCTACCGTGCAAGTGCTTCGCGTCGTGTCGTTTCCCGTCGGCGCCGTCTTTCTTCGGTCTTTGGGTCGCCGTGGTCACGACCTTTTTAAGGTGCGAGGGTCTGGATGAAATTGAGAATGTCTGGATGAATTCGCGAGAGTCTGAATGACATTGGGAGTGTCTAAAGGGAAGAAAAAAGTAAGGTTTCTTCTATACGCGACGTGATGTGCGCTGTTCCCCGTCTCGTGAGTCGGTTTGTGCTCCGAATGTTTTTGTTTGTGTTCTTTAGTTGTTTTGTTGCTGGTGTAGGAAGTGAACCCCGCACTGCCGCCATCACGTCCCCTGCGCCGCCGTTGTGAAGCTGTGACTTAGAAAGTGCTAGAACTAATAGCTGCGGTTACGTCGCGAGGTGCCGTACTCACGCGGGCGGGTACACGTGCAAACTTTTGTACGGACATGCATGTACTCGCACTGACATACGCACACGCATGCGAATACGCACACGCATACGCATACGCACACGCATACGCACACGCATACGCACACGCATACGAATACGCATACGCATATGCATACGTACACGCACACGCACACGAACACGCAAACGCACACGCACACGCACACACATACGTACACTTAAACACACGTACTCATTCACACACACTCACTCACTCATTCAGACACCGATCTACTCACTCACTACCATAGATACGGACATAAACACGCACGCGAAGCAGACGATACTGGTTGGAAGAGAAGCAAGATGGAGAGAGATGAGGGTGGATCGGAGGGAGCAGTAGCGGTGAGGACTGTCCGACGCGTCTGATGGTTAGCTGATAGTGCCAGTCTCTGCCACGGTGACGGATAGTGAGTGGGCGGGCAGAAGGCGATGAAAAGTCAGCTCCCTCTCTCTCTCTCTTCATTCTTTCTTGTTTTCACTTTCTTTCTCTCTCTCTTTCGCTCTCTCTCTCTCTCTCTTTCGTTCTCTCTCTCTCTCTCTCTCTCTCTCTCTCTCTCTCTCTCTCTCTCTCTCTCTCTCTCTCTCTCTCTCTCTCTCTCTCTCTCTCTCTCTCTCTCTCTCTATCCATCCTCCTTCCTTCCCTCCCCCCTCCCTCCCTCCCTCCCTCCCTCAATCCCTCCCTCCCTCCCCCCCCTCTCCATCCATCCTCCTTCCCTCCCTGTCTCCCTTCCTTCTTCCCTCCCTCCCCGACTCCCTCCCTCCGTCCTTTCCTCGTCTTCCATCTCTCCCTTCCTCCCTTCCTTATTCCCTGTCTCCCTTCATCCTCCCATCGTTTCCATCTATCCTACTTCCCTCTCTCCATTCTGTCTCTCCCTCTCCCTCTCCTCCTCCCCCTCCTTCTCTCTCCCAGATTAAAGACTTTAATTTCCTTCTGGTCTGTTAAATGCTGAGTGACCTCCCCCCCCCCTTCATCATTTCACCCTCAGTGCGTGTGACCCATCTCAGGTCAGGTCACTCGCCCGTTTCCTACCGCTTCCTTAGCTGATAATTTGACCTTATCTTCTCTCTTCGTTTCTCCTCGATTTCCATTTTTACCCGCTGTCGTTAATGCGCATTCTTGAGTTCTTTTTTTTCATTTATATTTTCCCCTCCCTCCTTTCACCCAGTGATTTTCCTTTAATATGAAATTTAATATTTTTTGGTGAAAATATACGTTATTATTATTATTATTATTATTATTTTTTTTTTTTATTATTATATATGTGTGTGTGTGTGTGTGTGTGTGTGTGTGTGTGTGTGTGTGTGTGTGTGTGTGTGTGTGTGTGTGTGTGTGTGTGTGTGTGTGTGTTTGTAATCCTCAGTTCAGTATATTTGAGAAATGATACGAAAAAGTGGATATTCCATATTTTGTTTTTATGTTCCAGCTATGTGTTGTCAGCTGATTGCACGTGAAAATCTGATAGTTGAGTCCTTTCGATGGAGACTAGATAGAGATGGGAGAGAGGAGACGCCAAGAAGGGATGAAAGGGAGAGCAAAAAATGATGGGAATGAGACTGAAAAGTGAGGGGGTGTTGATGAGTGGGGATTGTGTGTGCGGTGGTGGGGGGTGTTGTTGTTGGGGTGGGGGGGTACATGCGGGTCGCGTCGCGTCCGGTGTACCATCCCCCCCCCACTTTACCAACCGCCCATCCCAATCCCCACCCCTCCCCCCTTTCTCTGAATTTCCCGCCTCGGAGGCAATTTGTAGCATCTCCCCAGGGATAACGGAGATAAGGGAGGAATGGAGGGTGGATTATGGGTTGCAGGTCCCTCCCTCCCTCCCCCCCTCCTCCCTTCTCCCTTCTCCCGGGCGTGGGCGAGGGAGGAGGAACCCGAGAGGGAGAACCTTTTGTGCTGGAATTATGTCGCCGCAGCCCGGGGCGTCGGTGGAAAATGGAAGTGTAATGGATGACGTGGTTTGTTGTTGTTTTTTATAATTGGGGTTGTATTTTAATTTTTGATTCGCTGACCCGACTTAATCAGTTTGCACGAAATCAGTTTGTACGCGCACGCACACCCACACGCGCACGCACACCGACACGCGCACGCACGCACACCCACACGCGCACGCATACACAAACGCATGCATATACTTACACACGCACACAGAAGGGAACTCCTACACCAGCAACACCACCTTCATCACCTGTTGTCCGACAAGAAATCATACTTCAAAAAATAGTAAAAGAACTCGGGTGCTTCGAGTGGAAATATGCTTGTATGTTTACCGGCGGTTTGGCTCTTACCATGCACGGTGTTGGAGGCTGGCAGGCGTTGTCACGGAGATAAATGGGAGTTCGGTGTCATGGAGCGCTTGGAGGGGGGGAGGGGGGGCGGTTCGATGGCCGGCACTTGCTCTGGGGATTAAGCGATTTTGTTTTCAATTTTTCTCCGGATTATCCGATGTCCGACTCGGGGCTTGGCGTGAGAGCTATGTAGGCAGGCGGGCAAGCAGGCAAATAAAGGCAGGCAAGCAGACAGGCAAACAGACAGACGAGTAGGCAGAGGAGAAGACAGGCAAGCAGACAGGCTAGCACGGTGGTGGTTTGGACAAGCAGGCAGACAGGGCGGTAGGCAGATGGCATGATAATCAGACAAGAAACGAGCAGGGTTGCAAGATGGTATTCACATAAGCTAATAGGCAGATAGACATGTAAATTCATGCATCGGGCCTACACTTAACAATAGACAGACAGCAGATTTACTGATAAATAGAAACAGACACACAGACACAAACAGACACGCGTAAGCACGCACACACGCACACACACACACACACATACACACACACACACACACACACACACACACACACACACACACACACACACACACACACACACACACACACACACACACACACACACACACACATACACACACACACACACACACACACACACGGGTAGATATAAAGTAGCTCTATATAGAGTCAGTTCAGCTGTATTAAAGGGACGAAGCTCGATGAGTCAGGAGACCGTTGATAGGGCAGGGGGGGGGGAGGGGAGGGAGTGGGGAAAGGGGGTGAGGCAAGCAAAGGGAGTTGGGTTAGGGGGGAAAGCCAGAGGGAAGGGGTGTGGAGGAAAGGAGGAGGATGAAGGAGGGAGGAGGGAAGACGGAGAGGGGAAAGGGGATTTAAGAAGATAGTAGAAGTGAGAGTAGATGTGGGAGATGGCAGAGGGTTGGGGGTAGGGGGGAAGAGGGAGGGAGGGGGAGGGGAAATCGACGTTCCAGCGAGCTTCCGGCGGAAACCTGGAAACGTGCAGAGTAATTTGTACGTGCTGGGACTGTGACTCGGTCCTTTTTTATTCTGTTATTGGCTGGAAATAAGTTTTTCGTTTTCTGTGTGTAGTGGGTAGTGGCTGTGGGGAGGCGGGAGAGAGTGGTGTGTGTGTGTGTGTGTGTGCGTGCGTGCGTGCGTGCGTGCGTGCGTGTGTGCGTGCGTGCGTGCGTGCGTGCTTGCGTACGCGCGCAAATTAGAGAGAGAGGGAGAAGGAGAGAGGAAAGAGAGGGGAGAGAGAGAAGGAGGGAGGGAGGGACTGAGACACACACACCACCGGAAGTAGGTTTTATTAATGAGATCTTTCGGCATTTCCAGGAGTTCGTTGCGATGTGGTGGGGGAAGGGGGGGGACAGGGAGGGGGAAGGGAGGGCTGGGCTAGTAGAGCGTTTGTCCGTTGTGACCGGACGTTAGTTTTGTACTGTTGCCGGGAGGGAGATGGGGCGGGGGTGAGGGGGAAGGGTGGGGGGAGTAGAAACGTGGCTATGCATGTGGAGAGATATTAAAGAGGATTAATTTTCACAGTATTTATGCTCTGGGGCAAAACGGCACTTTTTTATTTGTCTGTTGTTATAGTGAGTGAGAATTAATGGGTGATAGAGAGAGATGGAAAGATATGTGTGGATGGATAAATAGAGAAGAGAGAAATATGCATTAAGAGAAGGAGAGAAAGGGAGAGGGAGAGAGAAGGAGAGAAAGGGAGAGGGAGAGAAAGGGAGAGAGAGGAGGAGAGAGAGGGAAAGGGAGAGAGAAGGAGATAGAATGAAAGGAAGAGAGAAGGTGAGGGAGAGAGAAGATGAGGGAGAAAGAAGGAGAGAGAGGGGGAGAGAGAAAATATAATCATCGACTCGTCCAGGTGAATACACCTACTACTTCCTGTATTAGTCACTCCTGGTCTTGATCCACTTCCTCCTCCTTATCATCTTTATCTTGCTTCCTCAGGCTCGTCTTCCTTGTTCTTTCGATTTTTTAAATGTCATTACTGCTATTCTTTTTTTTTTTCCTTCATCCTCCTTTTGTCTTTGTCGTCCATCTCCATCTTCTTCTTCATCTTCATTTCCTTTTTTTTTCTTCTTCTTCTATTTCTTCCTTTCCCTCTCCTCCTCCTCCTCCTCCCTTCCTCCTCCTTCTCCCCCCATTCCTCCTCCTCCTCCCATTCTTTCTCCCCCCCCCATTCCTCCCCCTCCCCCCATTATTCCTACTCCCCCCATTCCTCCCCTCCCCCCCATTCCTCCCCTCCCCCCATTATTCCTACTCCCCCCATTCCTCCCCTTCCCCCATTCTTAGTCCTCCCCCATTCCTCCTCTCTCCCCATTCCTCCTCTTCTCCCCATTCCTCCTCCTCCCCATTCCTCCTCCTCCTCCTCCCTTTCTCCTCCTCATTTCTTCCTAACACTACACTTGTTTACTTGTCCACTTACCTTGGTGTCTCGATCAGGTCCGTTGTCTCGCCGTCATTGTTTACTATTTTTGGCGAAGAAGAAGGGGTTAGCAACCATGTGGTTCTTTCTTTCTCTCTCGCATTCTTTTTCTCCTTTTCTTTTTTTCTTCTTCTTTTTCCTCTCAGTTTCTCTTTTTTTTCTAATACTCTTTTGATCCCCTCTTCCTTCTCTCTTTATTTTCCTTCCCCTTTCTTTTTTATCTCTCTTTATATATCCCTCTCTATTCAACTTTCTCTCTCTCCTCTCTCTCTTCTCTCTCTCCTCTCTCTCCCCTCTCTTTTCTCCTCTCTCTTTCTTCTCTCTCTCCTCTTCTCTCTCTTTTCTCTCTCCTTCTCTCACTCTTCTCTCTTCTCCTCTCTCTCTCTCTCCCTCTCTCCTCCTCCTCTCTCTCTCCTCTCTCTCTCTCCTCTCTCTCCTCTCCTCTCTCTCTCTCTCTCCTCTCTCTCCTCTCTCTCTCTCTCTCTCTCTCTCTCTCTCTCTCTCTCCCCTCTTGCTCCCTCTCTCCGTTTCCCCTCTCATATAAATACACACACGGAAGTGCATATTTGCATGCAGTCATGCACTCAAGGGCAGGGAATTTAATTGCAATGAATGAATTCCTGTGGATGGCTGTGGGGGCAGAGGGGGGGGGGAGATGCAATAGGGAGGATAAATGCAAGCGATAGTGAGATAATGCGAATAAAGCAGGGTTATTAGATAGGGAATGGACGAGATGTAGAGAAGAGAAGAGAAGAATGTAGTAGTAAAGAGTAGAAGAGTAGTAGAAGAGCGGAGAGAGTAGAGAAGAGAGAAGAAAAGCGGGAGAGAGGGAGCGGAAGATGGAGAAAGGAAAGGTGAGAGGATGTAGGAAGGGCGGAGGTAATGAGAGGAAGGAAGGATGGAGATAAATGATAGATGAAACAAAGTGCTAATTATGTACAAAGAAAAATATTACTACGCGTTTTACTAATTCCTCGGAGTAATTAAGCTTTGTTTCTTTGTTGATATATATATTTTTTTCTTTTGTCTTCTTTAATGTTCGTTTGGGTGATAGTTAAATATTGATAACAAAGGTCTCTCTCTCTCTCTCTCTCTCTCTCTCTCTCTCTCTCTCTCTCTCTCTCTCTCTCTCTCTCTCTCTCTCTCTCTCTCTCTCTCTCTCTCTGTTTGTCTCAAATATTGGTAACAAAGGTCTCTCTCTCTTTCTCTTTCTCTCCCTTTCTCTCTCTCTCTCTACTCTCTCTTCTCACTCTACTCCCCCTCCCCCTCCCCCTCTCTGGTGTTCTTCCCTCATATCTTCTCTCTCTTTAAAACCTCAATTTTTGTATTTTAAGGGATTTGTAGCCCCCCCCCCCCGCCCTTGTCCTCTTCCTCTTCCCTTAGCTTCTCATTCGTTTTTCGCTTCTAAGTGACCCGGTCGTAAGGCCCATAATCCTCTTACACTGAATGCTTGTTTGAGCGGAAGTGCGCAGACCTGTCCTCACACCCCCCTCCCCTCCTCCTCCCCCTCCCCTCCTCCTCCTCCTCCTCCTCCTCCTCCTCCTCCTCCTCCTCCTCCTCCTCCTCCTCCTCCTCCTCCTCCTCCTCCCCATGTCGACGATCGTCATTAAGTGGTTTCGGATCATTTTTAAGCGAAGGCCATTTTTTTTTTCTTTTTTTTTCGCTGTTATAGTTTTTTTCCCTTTTTTTGTAGTTCATTTTTGGTGTGATTCGCTTTGATTCTTTATCCTCCTTTCGTATTTCGTGTATTTGTAAGGTAGATTTTTTATTGTCTTTCTCACTAAAACTACATTAAATTCATCATTACTTCTAAATCTGTTTTTTTTAGCTTAAATGTTAGCTTACAGCTTATCTCGGTTATCGGCTTTAATTTCTGTTAGCATTATTTTTATTTCTTTATATGATATTGAGATATATCTTCAACACGCACACGCACACGCACACGCACACGCTCACGCTCACGCTCACGCACACACACACACACACACACACACACACACACACACACACACACACACACACACACACACACACACACACACACACACACACACACACACACACACACAACACCACACACACACAACACACACACACACACACACACACAACACACACACACAACACACACACAACACACACAAACACAAAACAACACGACAACACACACACACACACACACACACACACACACACACACACACACACACACACACACACACACACACACACACACACACACACACACACACACATATTCGTATATATACTTACACATATATATACACAGACAGACATGAAATGTTTCAAGGGCAGCAATATTAACCTCAGTATCATGCACACATTACAGATAATTACAAGAACACCAAAAAAGAACAATAGAAACAATAATAATGACACCACAACAGAAAAAAATCCCTAGACAACAATGAACAAATTAACTGCTACCCATTCACACCCCAGCTCCCCCTCCTCCCTCATCCTACCCCTCCCCCCTCATCCTACCCCTCTTCCCTCCTAACATCTACTCCCCCCTACTCCCATTCCCCCCACCCATCGCAGGCCTATGCTCCAAACGAGCATAGGCCTACGAGCCCCTCCAGTAGAACTAAAGGCTACGTAAGCGGGGAAAAGTAGGTGTCACCCGCTGCGACTACTACGACTCGGTACAGTATATATAGTAGTCGTTAAGCGCGGCCGAACGGAGCTTGGCGTCCGTCGGGAAGAAGTGGGCGGGGTAAAGGGGAAGGAGACGAGAAGGAGTGGGTGGGGCATAGTGGGGTGGGGAAGAAAGGGGGGGGTAGGAGAGTGGAGTGGGGGAAGAATGGGGGGAAGGAGGGTTAGGGGGCGAAAGAGGCAAGCAGGAGGTTGGGGTAGGAGGCTGGTGTAGAGATGGGAGGGGCGGGGGGGGGAATCATGTCGTGTCGGTACAGTTAGAAGATACTGTATATAATAAGACGGATTCCGCAATAGTGCTGATAATGTCCGTTTAAGTATTGCGATGGTGAATGCGTATATGCTCACCATCCCATCCACCCCCATCCCCACCACAGAAGCTCACACGCACATACGTGAACGCACATACGCACGCACACTCAAGCATCTTATTTTCCCTTTCTTTCCACGTGTAACTTCGTAGGTGTGAGTCATTGTCTCTGGCAGGCCTTTGACCGTGAATCTCGTCTTGCCATTCGTATTGCATTTTGTTGAAAGGGAGTTGACAGCACAGATGGAGAAGGAATCTGATAAATGGGAGAAAAATGAGATGATTAGGCTAGATGTGCCATGCTGTTCTTGTAAAAGAAAAACTGGCCCATCACACATTTCTTTCATTCTTTCCATTGTCTCTCTCTCTCTCTCTCTCTCTCTCTCTCTCTCTCTCTCTCTCTCTCTCTCTCTCTCTCTCTCTCTCTCTCTCTCTCTCTCTCTCTCTCTCTCTCTCCCATCTTTCCCTCTCTCAAGTTCTTCTCCCTTTCCCTCCCACCTTCTCCCTCCTTCTCCCTTTCCCACCCACCTCCCCCTCCCTCTCCCTTTCCCTCCCACCTTCTCCCTCCCGCTCCCTTCCTCTCCCTCCTTCCCCTCCCCCTGGCGATACCCTTCTTTCCCGCCATTGTTACGAAAGAGGCGTGAGGGGGAGAGGGAGGAGGGGGGGAGGAGGAGGATCCCGTTACCCTGGTCACCCTCGTCTTTACGTTACTCCGTTACGTACATCCTAGTGACCACATCCGCTGCGAGTATACTTTCCTATCTTTATCTCTCCTCTCGTTGGTTTTGATTTTTTATAATATATATTTTTTCCCTTCGTCAGTCATTAATAAATTTCTTTCCTTCTGCCTCTCGGTCTGTCTCTCTCTCTCTGTCTGTCTCTCTCTCTCTGTCTGTCTCTCTCTCTCTCTCTCTCTCTCTCTCTCTCTCTCTCTCTCTCTCTCTCTCTCTCTCTCTCTCTCTCTCTCTCTCTCTCTCTCTCCCTCCCTCCCTCCCTCCCTCCCTCCCTCCCTCCCTCTCTCTCTCTCTCTCTCTCTCTCTCTCTCTCTCTCTCTCTCTCTCTCTCTCTCTCTCTCTCTCTCTCTCTCTCTCTCTCTCTCTCTCTCTCTCTCTCTCTCTCTCATACATACCACCCAACCTTACTGTTTCTCCTTCAGCTATTTCTCCACCAATTCTCTGTCTACCCATCACACGCTTTCCCGTAAACTTTCCTTTTGATCCCTCATTACCCTTCCCCTCTTTCGCTTTTCCTCGCCTTATCCCCATTTCCACCTTGTTTGACTTGTTTACATTCTTGAACACGAACATTCACCGCAGTGTGTATACCTTACACTAACCTCTACTTCATTGTGTGTCCATCACCTTAGGGTTCTGCCCCCCCCCCCTGTATTTCTCATCCATTCTTATTTTCCTCCCCCCCCTACTCCCCCCCTCTCATTCTTCCCTTCCTCCTCCACCCCTACTCCCTCCCCCACCCCTACTCCCTCCCCCTCTCATTCTTCCCTACCTCCTCCCCTTCTTTCTTCTCTTCCTCCTGTCCCCTCTCCCCCTCTCTCCTCCTTCCTTTCCCTTTCCCTCTCCCTTATTCTGCTTCTCCCTCTCCCTTTTGCCTCTCCATCTCCCTTCTGCTTCTCCCTCCTCCTCCTCCTCCTTACACCCCCTCTCTCTCTCTCTCTCTCTCTCTCTCTGTCTCTTCTCTCTCTCCCCCTCCCCTTTTCTACCTTTCCGTCTCCTTCTCCCTCTCCCTTCTCCTCCCTCTCCCCCCTCCCCCTCCCTCTCCCTCCTCCTCTCTTTCCCCCTCCCTCTCCCTCCTCCTTTCTTTCCCCCTCCCTCTCTCCCCCTCCCTCTCTCCCTTCCTACTTCCCTCCCTCCTCCCTTCTCTTCCTCCCATCCCTTCCTAACATGCTTCGTCATACTGTATTGTGCTTAGGAGCCTCTTATCCATAGCTATCGGTCACCACCCAGGCAGTTGCTTGTAGCTGCTGCTGTTTTGTTATCAGTGTCATCATTAGTATTGTTTTTGTTATTTGT
Source organism: Penaeus monodon (assembly GCF_015228065.2). NCBI lineage: Eukaryota > Metazoa > Arthropoda > Malacostraca > Decapoda > Penaeidae > Penaeus > Penaeus monodon. Next base: position 52,161,005 of record NC_051392.1, read on the forward strand.
ATGATGTCGGTGTTATTGCTTTTGTTATTTAAGAATGTTATATATATTTTCTCTTTCGTTCGTCAACCTTTTTTCTCTGTCTGCTGAATTGTTATTCATGTAGGCCTAGTTTTTGTGGAGTTTAATGTATGTGCGTGATTGTATGATTGTATATGTATATATGCAATGGTGTTTTTTTTTACAGAGAAACCCTCGCAACGTTGCTACAGGGAAATGCAATTCTAGCCTTGCAATCACAGGAATATCGACTCGTACTAGTCGGCGGTGAATTACAGTGTACGGAAAATTCTTGAGGGGGGGGGGGGCAGGTGAGCTGGAGATTGGGGGGGGGGCCGTTCCCACGCTCCCCGTTCGTAACAAAAGCGAGAACAGGGTTGCCAGCGACAGGGTTGTGACTGCGTTGAGAACCTTGAAGTTTAAAAGAATTTCGAGAGAAGTTTGGGTTTAGTACAAGGACTGTGTTATGTATAATATGTAGTTATTTTTTGCAAGGACATCAGCGAAGGGAGAATGTGTTGATTATACTTGTGCATGATATGCGTACGCCTTTTTTTTTTGAAAAGGTGATTATTATGGTCCGTTGAAAAGACAGAGATGAGAAATATATTTCACCGATTGTATCATCAATATTGGACATTAATAAGATAATATGATGGTGATGACACTAACGAATGCAATAACTGCATCATGAGTGATGTCGACAATGAGGCAGTGAAAAGGGTGGAATTCACAGTAATTCATGGGGATGGCTTTTTTCCCCGGCAGTGGAAATGTAAATTGCACTACATGTTCTTTATTCATGATAACGTTGCCAAGTTGATTCACCTTCACAGCAGCGGAAGATGATGCAAAGGGGGAGAGGGGGGGAGGGGATCGTGTCATCCTCATAAAACAGTTAAGAGAGATGTGTCGGTGATAAGAGCTTTGAGATTTGTCAGGAGGACGGATGCGTGTGTATACGTGCGCGGAGGTGGGCGAGATAGAAAGATACATTTAAACGCCCTTGTGCATATATATATATATATATATATATATATATATATATATATATATATATATATATATATATATATATATATATATATATATATATATATATATATAATCATTCGTATGAGAGAGAGAGAGAGAGAGAGAGAGAGAGAGAGAGAGAGAGAGGGAGAGGGAGAGGGAGAGGGAGAGGGAGAGGGAGAGGGAGAGGGAGAGGGAGAAAGAGAGAGGGAGAGAGAGAGAGAGAGAGAAAGGGGGGGAGGTGGAGGAAGCAGAGGGTTATGGCAGTCAGCGGGTGGGCCCTATGGCATGGCACCGTTCAAGCCGATCGGGTTACTTGTAGATGCCTGTACGGATAATGCTCCTGTGGGCTGGCATAACATCACAATGCTTAGGAGATGGGGCGGCGGTGGGGGGTGGAGACAGATGCTATCTCATGCGCGGGGGAGAAGGAGAAGGAGAATGAAAAGGAGAAAGAGGTGGTGGAGGAGAATGAAAAGAAGATTGAGGAGGAAGAGGAGGAGGAAAAGAAGCAAATGGAGGAGGTAGGAGACAGGAGACAGAAGAAAATAGCAGGCTGGCTGTACTTACTGCTTTGTTATTGTCAGCGTAGATTTGTCGTGTCTTCTATTTGTTTGCATTTAATCAGATTCTAAAGATTTAACTGTTCCTACTTTTATTTCCCTCTCTTTTTCCCCCCTCTTTTATTTTCTCTCTCATTCTCTCTCTCTCTCTCTCTCTCTCTCTCTCTCTCTCTCTCTCTCTCTCTCTCTCTCTCTCTCTCTCTCTCTCTCTCTCTCTCCTCTCTCTCTCTCTCTCTCTCTCTCTCTCTCTCTCTCTCTCTCTCTCTCTCTTTCTCATTCTCTCTCTCGCTCGCTCGCTCGCTCGCTCGCTCACCGTCTCTCCCTCTCCCCTTTCCCTCACTCCCTCCCTCCTTTCCTTCCTTTCCCCCTTACATCTTTCCCATCCCTCCCCAAGTCCCTGTCTCTTCTTTACTCCTTCCCTCCCCATTCACCCCTCTCTTCTCCCCCTCACTATTCCCCCTCCTTTCCCCCTCATTACCCCCCTCCGTTCCCCCCTCCATTCCCCCCTCACTATCCCCCCTTCCTTTTCCCCTCACTATCCCCCCTCCTTTCCCCCTCACTACCCCCCTTCTTTCCCCCTCACTACCCTCCCCCCCTCTTCTCCTTCGCTGTTACCATGGCGAAGGCGCGAGCGGCAGACATCAGCAGCAGACATCACGGACGAGGCGAGGAGACGTGCCTGTGTGTCTGCGTGAGGGACTTCCAGCCTCCGTCCGCCCTTCTCGTCCCCTGGCTTTTTCATTTTCATTTGGAGAGTAGTTACACCTTTTTGATTAGTCTGTTGGTGTTGTTTACGTTGTGAGGTTCAGGTTTAACCCTATATACAGTGTGTGCGCGGTTTGGGTCTTTTTGATTATTGGTCATTCGTTAACCACCGTTTTTACTCTTTTCCTCTCCTTCCCTACTCTCATCTTTTCTATCCTTCCTGATTCTCCCCTCCTCTCCCTTCCTCTTCTTCCACCTCCTTTCCCCTCCTCCTCTTCCGTCTCTTTCACCTCCTCCTCTTCCTCCTCCCCCCCCCCTCCTCTTTCACCTCTTTCCTCTCCTCTTCCTCCTCCTCCAGTTTTCTCCCGGTCATACCTCCTTGACGGAACAAGTTCTCGGGAGAGCATTTTGTGTGTGCTTGCATGAACATGTACGTGTAAGTGCGTGTGTGCGTGTACGCTCGCGAACATGTGTCGTTGCACCGATCCTGGTCACTGGCAGACAGGTTTCTTATTTTATTTTTATTCCCTTCATCTCATTCTTTTTCTTCTTTCATTTTCGTCGTCTTCTGTTTTTCTCATTTCTCATCTCTTCAAAGTTATATTCCCCTTTCTTTTCCTCCTCTTCTTTCTCCTCCTCCTTCTCTTCCTCCGTTTATAAGAATTGTCTTTTGTTTTTCTTGCTATCACTATAGTCAATTACCATTATTTTTATTGTTGCTTTGCTTATGCTATTCGTGCTGGTATCGTTATTCTTGCTATCACTACCATTATTATCTCTCCCGCGAAGAACAAAAACGAGAGAGAGAGAGAAAGAGAAAGAGATCCAGAGAGAGCTAGAGAGCGAGAGATCCAGAGAGAGCGAGAGACCCAGAGAGAATGAGCCAAAGAGCCAGAGAGAGAGAGAGAGACAAAGTAAAAATATGTGTAGCGTAGCGGGTGTGTGGGTCATTAACACCGACACCCTCAGAGCAACGAGGCAGGGAAATACAGTCTCATCGCGACAGAGCTGGACAGGTTTTCAGTGCGTGTGACTGTGGGTGAGAGACAGAGAGGGAGAGGGAGAGGAAATAAGGAGAAAGAGAGAAAAAAAGGAGGAGAGGAAGTAAGGAGAAAGAGAGAAAAAAGAAGAAGAGGAAGGAGGGAGAAAGAGAGGGCGAGGAAGGAGAGAGAAAGAAAGAGAAGAAATTAATAGAGGAAGGAGGAAGAAAGAAAGAGAAAACGGAGGAGACGAAGGAGGGAGAGGAAACAAGGAGAAAGATGAAAAAAGAGGGAGAGACGAAGGGATGGGACAGGGAAAGAGAAATGTATAGTACCAGTACCCATAATTAGAATTGGTGATTTTAACATGTATTGTATCAGTACTACTGATAGTGATGATAATTATAATAATAAGGATAATGGTAATGACTGTGGTACCGAAGATGCCGATGGTAATGACAATGATAGAAATAGTAATGGCTACCGTTGCGATGGAATCCAGAGACTTCAATGCAGCTTGTGTTCGGGCAGAAAATGCCCTAGTGAGAAAATAGTTATTTATATGTATAGGCCTGTCCGATTTTGCTACAGGATGGTAAAACTAGAACGCAGTGAAAAATTGTCCATGTATCATTTTGTTTCCTTACGCATGATATATATCTATTTTTTTCGTAGTCATACCTCAGAGTCTCAGAATTTCGCTTTGCTGGCCTGACGCTGGATGTGCCGGTGATTGTTATAGAGGGGGGAGGGGGGAGTTGTAAAGAGAGGAGGGGATGGGGACGGGTAGAGGGGTCAAGGCAGGGGTCGCCGTTTGTGTTTTAGAGTGGCAGGTGTTTAATGGGGCCGGTAGATGACGTTAGTGTAGCCGAGAAGATTATCCAGTTTAGCACAAGGTCGCAAGAGTCCATTTGCATAAACGGAATTAGGGGAAACTGTTTTTTTATGTGGTTATGCAAAAGCTTCACTGCTGACGCCGCTGTTGCAAAAATGACGTGCACGAGAGAGAGAGAGAGAGAGAGAGAGAGAGAGAGAGAGAGAGAGAGAGAGAGAGAGAGAGAGAGAGAGAGAGAGAGAGAAGAGAGAAAAGAGAGAGAAAAGAGATGAAAGAGTGAGAGAAAAGAGAGAAAAGAGAGAGAGAGAGAAGAGATAGAGAGACAGACAGAATGAGAGAATGAGCGTTGGTGGAGAGGAAAGGGAGGGGGGAGGAAGAGGGGGGGGGAAGGTGATTGGTAATGCGAGGTGAAGGTGACGCTCAAGTGGTGTGCGGAGAGATGCGGGTTTGAAATGATTTCCAAGGTGGTAGAAATGGCGTTGATAAAGTAAGGGAGAGGGAGAATGAGGTAGAAAGGGGGAGAGAGAGGGGGTGGGGGAGGGGACGTTAGAATGAAATAGGTAGGAACGGGAGAATGTGGAAGTCACAGTGGTAAATCATGAGAGCGAAGTCGATTTTCGGAGACGTTACGAGGCGACTTGTGTGTAGCGCTAGTCAAAGGGTTGAGGCCAGTGCGATCGGCGACAGGAAATGCCTGAGGGAACTTCGTCTCCCTCCTTCCCTTCGCTCCCTCCTGCTCCCCTTCTCCTCCTTCCCCCTCCTACTCCTCCTTCCCCCTCCTACTCCTCTTTCCCCCTCCTCTTTCCCCCTCCTACTCCTCTTCCCCTCCTTCTCCTCCTCCCCCCTACTCTTACTTCTCGAACTCCCCCTTCGGCCCCTCCTCCCTCTCCTATTACTCCTCCTGCCCCTTCTCCCCTTCGTTCTCTTCGTCCCCCTCCTACTCCTGCTACTACTTGTGTTTTCCTCCTAACTTACCTACCTGTCTGCTTTATCTTTCTCACCTGCTTTCGCCTGCTTATGGTTGGCCTTTCCGTATTTTTATTCATTTTTTAGACAACGTATTTCTTTATTTATTTATTTTTATTTATTTATTTTTTTTCATTTTATATTTCCCTCTGTGACGTTTTAGTGACATTTTCTCTCATAATTTCACGTTCCTGTACTTAACCTAGCCATCACCCTCCCGCTTACCCTCGTCCGCCGCTTGCCCCCACCCCCCTTACCCCCCCCCCTTGTCGTCCTCCTAGCCTTTTTCCCTGAGGCTTCCCTAAGGATAATTGACCAGTAATACCGACGTCTTTGGGCTATTTAGACCTGCTTTGAAGTCTCGGGTCGCCGCTTATTGTATCGAAATGACGTCATTCATTAGCATTTTCCCACGGATCCACCGCACGAAAGCTCGGCGATTGCGTGTGTGTGTGTGTGTTTTCTGACTGTTTTTGTGCACTGTTTTGTTAATTTTTGTCTGTTCCTTTTTTATCTTCTTTCTCTCTCTCGCTCCCTCCCTTCTCTCTTCTTCTCCTTCTATTAACTCTTTCTCCTTATCCTTATCCTTCTCTCATTTTTAACGATTTACGATGAGAAAAGCGTCGGTCGAATGGTGATCAGTGTGCCACGGACCAGAGTCTTGAAAAGTCTGGGAATCGCCTTGTTTCTCTCTTGAGGGGATGGGATGAAGGGGCGGGTCGCGAGGTGGGGGCGGGGCTTCCGTCTTGGAAGGGAGGGGAAGGAAGAAACAGGGAGGGAAGGGAAGGGGAGGTAGAGGAGGGAGAAAGAGGGAGGGAGGGAGGGAAATAGGGGGAAAGGGAGGAGAGGGAATGAGGGAAAGACTGAGGAAGGGAAAAGGAGAGTGGAAAGAGGAGAGGAGGGAGGGAAATGGGAAAAGGGAGAAGGGAAGTTGAGTGGGAAGGAAGGAGAGTGTGAGTGGAGGCATATTGAGAGACAAGGAGAAATGGAGAGACCAAGAGAAAAAGGAAGAAAAATACAGGAAAATAGGGTAAAAAAAGAGAGACGGACACAATCATTATCCCAAATCACCCCCCCCCCCTTACCCCATCACCACCCACCCATTCCCTCGCATTTCCCAATCACACCTCCGTCCTCACAGTGGGTAACAGGTGCATTCACGGCTCACTCATACTATCGCTTTACTCAACGCTAACAAACCGCTCCCTACACTTGAGTATAATCTCCTCTCCTCCCCCCACCCCACACACTCATTCATTTATTTATTTGTGTACTCACGCACTCGCACACGCTCCCGTTCACTTACTTATTCGCTGATAATGGAGCCGGTTTGTGACGTCACGCCCGAGATCCAATTAGCAGAACCGGCAAATTAACGGTTGATTAATTCAGTTCTATTTCCCCCCCCCCCCTTTTTTTTTTTTCCTTTCTTCGATTACTTTCTTTTCGTCTTTGTTTCTTCTTTTTTTCTTGGCGTCTATTGTATTCGAATTCGTTTGTATCCCTTAAAACGACACTAACGGAATAAACGTGCTAGGTGGTTTAATGGATAACGATAAGAATTAGATAAAGACCTAATCCACATTTTCAGCGACTTTGTTACCTTAGCAACATAGGCCTAATCAGATAACAGCAACAGCAATACAACAACAACAATAAAACAGCAAAAACAAAAACGGCAGCGACTATTTCTAGTACCCTTGGAGGTCAATTCATCGACGTCGGAATCAGAAATGTTACCGCGTTGCTATTATCCTGTCTATTAGTAACTTAATTAACTTAAGTAACAATTATTAATTAACGGAAATAGTAGGCCTATGCCTGGTACTGATATCATGAAAAGATGGATTATCTCGTTAATAGGTTCATCATTTGTGTGATTTTAAAACGCTGTATTGTATATTTTTGTGTGTGGCGAGTGATGATACAATTTGGTAATATTATATTGCCTGTGGTATATTATTGAGTGGGTAAATATGACCTTGCGTTATATTTGCATGTGCCATGGACAATGCCCATCCTAGTAACGAATGATACTATTGCCATTCAGTCTGAGAAAACGTTTCTAAGAACGTTTCTCCTGCGTGGAATACAGGGGAACTGGGAGGGGAGGGGGGGGAGGAAGAAGAGGAATAGCTGAGCATGGAGTTTGCATGCAACGGCTTGCAAGATCACAAGGCTCAGCGAGTGGATAGGGGAGGAGAGGAGGGAAGGAGAGGGGAGGATAAGGGCTGGCAGGTGCGTGCGGCGGAAGGGCGTATCCTCAGGCGAGTTCTCTTCCCTCTGAGACGACGCCCACGACTCCCCCTCCTTTCTCCCCTCTCCTCTCTCCCCTCTCCCCTCTCCTCTCTCCCCTCTCCCCTCTCCTCTCTCCTCTCTCCTTACCTTTATCACCTTCTCCTATTCTCTCCTTCTCTCCTTTTTATCCTCCCCTCTCCCGCTCTAACTCTGATTCGCCTTTCTAATATTCCTCCTTTTTCTACCTTACCTTTTCTTTTGGTTCTCTTCTTTCTTCCTCTTATCTCCTTCCCTTCTCTCGCCTCATACCACTCTCCCTCCTCTTCTATCTTTTCTCCCTTCTGTTCTATTTTTCCTCCCTTCTACTCTCCTATCCTCCTCTTCCTTCCCTTCTCCTCTCCTCCTCTCCCTTCTCCTCTCCTATCCTCCTCTCTTTCCTTTTCACTTCTTTTCTCCTTTTCTCACTTGACCTCTCCTCTCTTATATCATACCTTCTTCCCTTCCTTCTCCCGTATTCGCTCCCTCTTCCTTCTCCTCCCCCTCCTCCTCGCCCCCCCCCTATGCTATTCCCCGTAATGTGATGCTTTGTGTTTGTTCTTCTTGGGGGCGGTCATGAGGGTGAGGTGGGGGGGGGGAGGGGGTATTGGGGAAGCGGTGAATGATGCTTGGGTGGGTTGGGGGATGAATCAGTGCTGAGGTCATTCACTTTGTATGGTTTGAGCTGAAGGAAAGGGAATACAGGGTGAGGTGTGTGCGTTAGAGAGAGAGAGAGAGAAAGAGACACAGAAAAAGAGAAGAGAGAAAGAGAGAGATAGAGAACGAAAGAGACGGAGAGAAAAAGATAGAGATAGAGATAGAAAAAGGAAGAGAAGAGAAAGAGATGGACAGATCGAGACTGAAACAGACGAGTTGGTTGGAACTCGGTTAGAGGGAGTAATAAGAAACAGAAGAAAAGATTGATAATTGATAATTATCAAAGAGAAGTAGTTTTTTTTGTCTGGGAAGATGCTGTGCCGGGTATCCTAGCATCCTCTCTTCTCTGCTTTTTCTCCCCCTTTGCATTCCTTACGAGGAAGGAAGAGCATCTTACGGAACACGAGAAGTTTCTTGCGTGGAAAGGAGAGACTTATTTGGGGAAGAAGCCGACGTTTGTTTTGGTCTTGGATTTCTCGGTTTACCGTAGTTTTTTCCTACTTTTATCGCGTTTATGGTTGCTCCTCGTTCGCTTTTTTCTTCTTCTTTTCTTTTTTTGTGTGTGTTTATAGTTCTTTGTATGGAGAAAAAGTTAACTAATTGTCAAAGTCTAGTCAGGTTTCGTTTTATATTTCTTTGATTAGTCAGAATTTAAAAAAAATAGATGCGTTGCCATGGATGTGAAACCTGATAATGTTCACAAAATAACATGGCACTGATAATACCCATACAAGCGGGAACCGAATTCATAATGACAATAATGGATGCAGTGACGCACATTAACAGCGAAGGGAACAGCAAAGGGGACGAAAGCAAAAAAAAAGAAGGAAAAGAGAGAGAGAGAAAAAAAAAGCGAGGTCATTTCCAGCCACAGCGTCAACAAGTGAGAGGGGACTCGACCGCCATAATCTCTCGTCGGTTCGTCCATCCCGGTAACTATAATGGCGTTTATGTGTGTAATTACCCCCCCGAATATGAGCTATTAAAACTGGCCTTTTATTGAGGTTTATTGTCCCGCCAGGTGTTGTGTGGTGGGGGAGAGGGTGGGTGGATGGGATGGGGGACGGGAAGGAGGATTGGAGTGAGGGTAGGGGTTAGGGAGGTAGGGGAGGAGGGAAGTGCATTACGTGATTTAACGATGGTTTACCAGCAGAAGGGAAATGTGGATTACGTAAAGCATTTTTTCCCACATTAAAATCCCTCTTTCAGTTACTTTTGAGTGTTAATTGTCAGTGATGATTGCGTGCTTATGCAAGTGTTTTTTGTGTATTTTATTTTTATTTCTTACTTAGACCCATGAGAAATGCTATTAGACATATATACCGCGTTCCTTGTTCATGCAATGCATTGGCTCGTGTCCTGAGATAACTTGTTTGAAGTGCAGTAGACGTGGGGGGGGGTGGGGGGAAGGGGTGGAGGGCGTGGGGGGAGATCTGCACGTGGAAGGCCCGTGTTTGAGGAGCAGAGTGTGAGAACGAGTGTATGAGTGCGTGTGTACGAGCGTGTGCGTGCGCGTGTGCGTGTGTGTATGTGCGTGCGTGTGTGTTTGTGTGTGTGTGTGTGTGTGTGTGTGTGTGTGTGTGTGTATGTGTGTATGTATGTATTTATGTGTGCATGTGTTTTTTTCTGCGTATGTAGAAGGGAAATGGGTGCGTGTGTTCATTGCGAAACCGCATTAAAAGGTGCTTGAGGGACCTGAGTTCAGCAACCGACCTTTCGGAGTGCTCCCGAGGGCGCTGGCGCAGAGCGACGCCGCGGGGACTCGAGGGCGGGGGAGGTTGGGGGTGATTGAGCAGGTGGTGGTTGCGAGGGGGATGGGGGGCCGAGGGAGGTGGAGTGAGCCAGTTCGAAAAATGAAAAAATCGTTGAATGTGGTGGTCCACCTGCCCTTTCCTCTTCCACTCTGCCCTACCTCAGGCTAGTGTCGCCCTTATGATGGCTGGGCACAAGGATCGGCAGCTTCACACCTGCCGCCGTCGCTGCTGTGCCGTGGGAACAGCGCTGTCTCGATCGGCCAGGGGCGCTGTGGGGCTGCTGAGTAACGCTGCCGGCTGTGAATGTCGGTGCTTGATCCCCGTGCTGCTGACCGAATAATATTGCAGGTGATAATTTTCTCCCTGTAAGGATTATTGTTATTTATTGTTACTCTTATTATTACGCAGTTCTTTCGTCATTTGTTATTCAGTTATTTCACTATTGTTGTAATAATAATAATGATGATGTGAGGTGACTGGGATCTGCTATCTGCATATAGGTAAATTAATATTTGCAAAGACGACTATCTTTTATGGTAAAGAGTGAAAGGGAGGTATTCTTCAGGAGGGATGGAATGCGGACTTACAAGTCTTACATCCTTAATGATAGCTATATTAAGAAAAAAAAAACAATAATAGACAAGTGATCCCAAAAAAAACTATAGTGGGGTAGGGTGAGGTGGGGTGGGGTGGGGTAGACTGGAGGGAGGCAATTAGGTCACGTGAACAAGTAGTATTACAAAGAGTGGATTTATTGAGTGCTTAAGGGCCCCAAATAACGGGTGTTAGTGGGGACTTGGGGGAACAGGAAGGGGGTTTCGGTGCATGGGGGAGGAAAGGTGGAGGGGAATTGGGGGGGGGGTGAATTGACCCGGGCGCCTTGTAATTAGTATTGATCTGTAACGATCTTCGGTGTTGAAGTGTCGACACACCTGCCGTATCATTGATCACTTCTGGACCGACACCTGCACTGGGAGTTCTTACCTGTCTGCCTCTGTGCGTGGCCGGCCCCTCCGAAGGCTTCATCGTGCATGCTGGTCCGAATGCATGGTTTACTCATGCGCATGGCCTTATCTGTTGCACGATTGCACGGTTGTGTTATTGAAGCGACGCGACCGGTGATTGTTCTTGTCCTCATTCATGTTTAAGAGGTTCAGGGCCTGTTGTTATCTGGGTCTTGTGGATGCGTCGCCTGTCAACCGGAGGAATTGTTCCTTGTTTAAATCTTGCTGTACTTGCGTGACGTATGGATCGCATGACGTCAGCTTGCATGCCGGCAGTCCTTTTCCACACCGCTGTCTATCCTGTCAAGCTTGCTTTACCAGAGCCATTGTGAATAATTTGCCACTGAGGCCGGGTCATGCTAGGGGCAGGGGGAGGGAGGAAGAGGGAAAGGGGAAGGGGGGAACATTTGATCCCTTAGGGGCTTTGGGGCGCGGTAGGGTACGAAACAGGGGTATGGTAGGGGGAGAGGGGGGACTATGATGCATATATGTGAGGAAGGGAAGGGGAGAGAAATGCACCGAAAAAAATGGAAGAACGAAAGGTAAAAAAGGGAGGAAGTAATGGAGAGAATTAATGAACAACGAGGAGAAAACAGAATAAAGAGAACAGGAGGAGGAGAACTGCATAGCCTAGGTTGAGGGGGAGGAAAGGAAATAAAGAGGGACGGAGTTAAAAAAACTACGGAAGGGGAAGGGGAAAGGGAATGGGAAAGGGGAATAGAGAGAGAGATTGATGATAAATGAACAAGCGAGAATGTGAGTTTGTCTCGTAGGTGGATAACAAGATTAGAAAGAAGGGGAGAGAGGGAGGAATGATTGGGATATACTCATAATAAAGTCGATACACAGGGTTGGCAAAGGGGAAAAAATACAGGGTGAGTGGGAGGAAGAAGGGAGAAAAGGGGGATTACAGGGATGATAGGACGATGGTGAGGCTGAAGAAGAGGAAAAAAGTGAGAGACTGAGTGAGAGAGAATGAGGGGGTTAATGGGTGAGATATAGATTGAGATATATATATAAAGACATGCTCGCGCGCGCGCGCGCGCACACACACACACACACACACACACACACACACACACACACACACACACACACACACACACACACACACACACACACACACACACACACACACACACACACACACACACACACACACACACACACAAAGAGAGAGAGAGAGAGAGAGAGAGAGAGAGAGAGAGAGAGAGAGAGAGAGAGAGAGAGAGAGAGAGAGAGAGAGAGAGAGAAAGAGAGAGGAGAGAAAGAGGGAGAGGGAGAGAGCAAGAACGAAAGAGAGAAACAAGCGAAAGCAGGGCACGCTGCATAAGGCGACAACAGAAGCCATAGTGCGCTGTTGCAGTAATATTGCCGCTGGGAATGATTGTACTGGTGCTCGCTGTGGTGAGTGTCAGGGGCGTTTGCCTCGTGCATTTAGGCATTCGAGGCATTTCTCTGTCATTATTATTCGCTAATCTCACGGAGATTTCTCCGTCGCTATCTCCTCCTCTCCTTGTGTATCTGACTACGCATAAGCACGTACACGTCCATGTTTATATATAAAGTTTGTATATTGTATGTGTGTGTGTGTATGTGCCTGTGTTTGCGCGTGCGTGTGTGCGTATGTCAAAAGTAAGTTATTTGTCTATCCCGATTTGGAATCCGTTTTATACTCCTTTTGAATAATGGAGCGAGCAGTTTGTCCGTCAGGCAAGTGGATTGAACGCCAAGTTAATTAGTCTTGTGTGCACGCAGATTTAGAATGCCGATATATATCCTGCGCTGCACATCCATTCTCTGTCAAGGCCGATGGTTCTACTTGGGTGCATGTTCTTGTTCATCCGGGACTTTCTCTCTCTCTCTCTCTCTCTCTCTCTCTCTCTCTCTCTCTCTCTCTCTCTCTCTCTCTCTCTCTCTCTCTCTCTCTCTCTCTCTCTCTCTCTCTCCCTTTTTATCTTATCTTCTGTCTCTCCTCTTCCTCAGTCCACCTTTATTTTCACTCTCTCCTCCACTCTCCCTCTCTCTCTCGCTTACATAATCCATTCTGATGCCGCCCCTCTCTCGACCGCAGTCCAGATGGCGATGGTTGAAGCCCGTTATGGCATCACTGAATTTGGAGAGCGATTAGTGGGGATTTCTTGATCAACCTCGAGGCTGCTTGGGGAAGGGGGCGCCTTCCCCTGTGATGCCATTATTTTTTAATTATTATTTTTGCGTCATCGAAGGAGTTTGTGGGAGGGTGATGGTGATGAAGGAGTGGGAAGGGTGGGGGAGGGGAAGGGGTGGGAGGGTAGGGAAGGAGAAGAGGGTGGTAGGGTAGGGAATTAGAAGGGGGTGGGAGGGGAGGGAAGGGGAAAGAAGATGGAGGAGGTGTGGGTCTATATAGAAGCAAGTGTGTTGGTTGGTCTACAATGGGGATGTTGGTAATGGCGGTAAAGGCTATAGCTATTCTAGTGATGACACAGAGATTGCTATTGGTGTTGCTTTTACAGAAATCGATATCAGCATCATCGTCACCCGTGTGAAAGTAGAAAAAATCGAAAAAAGGTAGATAAAAGGAAAAGGCGACAGAGAACGTGGGAAGGTGTCATTTTCCGCCTCAGTGGAAATCGATCGATAAAACCGCCGAGCGTTTCCGGTCACAACAGGCCGAATTGTATAGATTTGGTTCGAGCGGGAGGTGCTGGTGCCGGAGGCGGGGGTGGGGGTAGGAGGAGGGGGGGTATGAATGCGCATTTCTTTCCTTTTTATATACTTTTCTCTTTTTTTCATCTTGCTGCTCTTTTCGTCGATCTCTTGTTTCTCGTCTTTATTCAGTGCCATTTTCTTCCTCTTTATCTATCGACTCGTTTCACTTTCCCCTTTTCTTATCCCTTATCTACTTTTTTTTATTTTCACTCTGCCATTTTCTTCTTTATCTCCTTTTCCTCTCTTCGCCTTTCCATTTTGATTCTGTTTTTACTGGTCGCGCTCCTCTCTTGATTTCTTCGGCGGAGATGGCACCCCCGTCGCCTCGGGCATTATCTCCGGGCCGCTCATAATCCTTTAGGTGCCAGTCGGAAGGTAGATTGGGAGCTCTGGCACCTTCTTGGGCCCCCGTCCCCTGCCCCTGTACCCCCCCTTCCCCCCGCTCCTTGTCTTCTTTCTGATGATCCCTCCTTCGTCTCATCCTTTCCTTTCTCCTCTCCCTCCTTCGTCTCATCCTTTCCTTTCTCCTCTCCCTCCTTCGTCTCATCCTTTGTCTCAGCCTTTCCACTTCCCTTCTCCCCTCCTTCCTCTTCTCTTCAACACTCCCGTTCCCTTCGTCTCCCTATCTCCCTCATTCGCTTCCACTTCTTCCCTTTCCCTTCTCTTCTACCCTCCCGTTACCTCTATTTCCTTATCCCCCTCCTTCGCACCATCATCTTCCCCTCTACTCTCTATCTCTCTTCGCCCCCCCCCATCCTCCCACTGCCCGCTTCCACAACGCGTCTTTAAGTACATGTTATATCCCTCCCCCCCCCTCCCACCCACCCGCCCACCCACACGCCCACACTCCATCTGTTTCACTCTTTTGTCTTCTCCGACCACTCCCATCCCCGCCTTCGTCATTGTATGTATAACTCAGAGTTTTTCATTGTTTTTTGATTTGTGGGCATTTCTTTTTCTTTTTGCTTTCTCAATCTATCTTATCTATATGTCTATCTGTATGTAGGTCTGTCTCCCCCCCCCCCCCTCCCTCTCCTCTCTCTCTCTCTCTCTCTCTCTCTCTCTCTCTCTCTCTCTCTCTCTCTCTCTCTCTCTCTCTCTCTCTCTCTCTCTCTCTCTCTCTCTCTCTCTCTTACAATCTTTCTTTTTCCCCATCCATCCATCTCTCTTTCCTGTCTCACTCCGCGTCTCTTCTCCTTGAGTGGAAGCGAGCGAGTGAGTGGTCGAATGAGTGGGCAAACAAGTGGTCGAGCGAGTGGGCGGGCGAGTGGGCGAGGACGCGATGAGAGCCCGATTGGAACACGATTTAAGTTGCTTGATAAGAGCGGACAGATCGGTGTACAAGAGGGCGCGCGCACGAGCTCATCTTGGAGAACGGAGAGGCGAGCGAGTGTGAGTGAGAGTTGAGTGAAAGAGTGAATGAATGTGCGCGTGTGTGTTAGTGTGTGTGTGTGTGTATTGATGTGTGTAAGTGTGTATTAGTATATGTGTGTATGTTTGTGCGGAACTTTCGTAACGACAGATTAAAAGAAAATAGTTGGCCGAATTCAGATTCCCTTTTAAAACCATGTGTGTGTTTGATGTGATGTGAACAGTGAGCTGAAACAGAGAACTGGGATTCATTACAAAGAAGAATGCTTTCACGACTCATTGAAGCAGTAAATGAACGATAGCAAAATGTTTTGAGTCCCACTGCCCTATTAATGAAGAGGCCGCACTGATGATTAATATATATATATATATATATATATATATATATATATATATATATATATATATTTATATTTATATTTATTTATATATTTATTTGTTTATTTTATTATTTTTTTAGTATTATTTTTTTTAGACTATGGAGTTGAGGTTTTATGTAATAGGAGAAACCCGTAGTTCATAACCGATGCGCTGTGAGATTTTTAAAACCAATCGAAGAACAAAAAGGATTTTTTTATTCTTTTTTTTTATTATTATTATTTTTTGGGGGGTAGGGGTAGAGAGTGGGATTTGAGACTGTTCTTCGGGTGTGGTGGGGGTGAAGAGGGGAGGTGGGGAAGTGGAAGTAGTTTAGTGTATATGGACGTTCGTAGAGAGTGAAGGTAGGGAAGGGGAGGGGAGGGGGGGAAGGTGGACGACAACAAAGCCAAGCTGACGTAAATACTTCCGGAAAGGTGTGTATTGATTTGTGTTGATAATTGCGCTCCATTCAGCTTCAACTCCCCCCCTCCCTCTCCTCCTCCACTTCTCTTCTTGTTTGCTCTCTCTCTCTCTCTCTCTCTCTCTCTCTCTCTCTCTCCCTCCCTCTCTCCCTCTCTCTCTCTCTCTCCCTCTCCCTTTCTCTCTCTCTCCCTCCCTCCCTTCCTCCCTCCTTCCCTTCATGGCCCCCCTCACCTACTCTCCTATATCCTCTCCCTTCTCACGTTCTCCCTTCCCCCTCTCTCCCCTGTCCCCGTCCCCTCCCTTCCCATCTACCCCTCTCCCCCTTCATTTTTCCATCTTTTCTGCTCCCTCCTCCATTCTTCCCTCATATTTACTTCCTTCGCTCTAAAGTCATTCGAAAATTGATTTAGTGGCCAACATATCTGTATCAAGCGGATCGCCATGTGGGCGGGAGCGTGGTGGTGGCGGTAGTGGGGGTGGGGCGTGTTACCATGGCAACGCGTACACTAACCGCGACTTCCCGATATAGCACGCAGGCCGGAAGACACGTTGATAGACCAATAGTAAGAGTCATTCATAAATGAAAAGTGTGTGACTTTTTGGAAGTTTGGATTTTTATTGTCTAGGCTTGTTATTTTCAGTTAATTGGTTTTATTTGGTAATAAGTAAGAGAGAGAGAGAGAGAGAGAGAGAGTGAGAGAGAGAGTGAGAGAGAGAGAGAGAGAGAGAGAGAGAGAGAGAGAGAGAGAGAGAGAGAGAGAAGGTAGGAGGAGAAGAGTGTCATGTTCTTGCGGTGGACGATGTGTCATGGAGGAGGAAGGGGGAAGATGAGAGAGAGAGAGAGAGATAGATATATATATATATATATATATATATATATATATATATATATATATATATATAGAGAGAGAGAGAGAGAGAGAGAGAGGGGGGGGGGGAGTGTTTGACCAGTTGGCTGACTCGCGACGGGCAACAACAGGGATATCTGCTGTCCGATACACCCTCCGTGTTTGGATATAATTGTGTTGGTGTGGATATCCCTCGAGGTTAGAGGGAGCGATGGAGAAAGGCGAGAAGAATAGAAGTGATTTATGGATGGATGGATGGATGGATCGATGGATATGCACATGGTCAAACGAATACATGGACTTTAGTAAAGACAGAGAAGTGAATTGGTAAGAGTAAGATAGAATGAGGGAGGAACATTGCTGACAGCCACCAAACACACAGAAAAACTAACACACACAAACACACACACACGCGCGCGTGCGTGTGTGTGTGTGGACACTATAGCAGAGATTAATACAGCAGTTTTTTTTTAGGAAGGGATGCAGAGACAGACAGACAGATAGATAGATAGATAGATGGGCAGAGAGACAGATAGACAGACAGACAGTCAGACAGTATATATGTATGTTTTTCTATTTGCCTCTGTATGCCTGTATGTGTGTCTGTTTGTCTCTGTATGCCTACATTTGTGTGTGTTTGAGTGAGAGAGTGAGAGTGAGTTATCAAAAGAAATGTAGGAGAGAGATGTAGAGGATTTTTCATTTACATTCAGCGTTTTTCTCTTATATTCAGTGCTTTTCCTGTTCGTTCAGAAGCAAAGGCATGAATAAAAGAAGAGAGTAGAATTGAAACTGGAATGGGAAAAGGCGATGGTAAGTTCGATTTTCGTTCGCATTGCAAATTTAGAAGTCGTGTCGAGCCTGCAATAGCAAGCAAGAGAAACTTCACCGTTGTTGTGGATGACAGGGGGAGGGGGGATTCTGTTCTCCCCGCACCCCCACCCCCCACCCCCAACTCATTTCCTCGCCATGCTCTTCTCTTCTTCGACGATGCTTATGGCTTTCAGATTTTAATTTGTGTTCCGTAATCTCCTCCCTTGTTTTCGTTAATTTTATCTCTCATGTCTCCCCCTCTTCTCTTTTAATCTTTCCCTTCCACTCCCCGGCCAACTACAGGCATTCAATATGACCGTCATGCAAATATGTCTGGAGAGAGGGTGGGTACAGAGGGGAGAAGGGAGAGGGGAGAGGGGAAGGGCCGGAAGAAAAGGGAGGAAAGGGAAGGAGAGAGGGGAGAGGGAGAGGAGAAAGGGGAGGAAAGGGAAGAAGAGAGGGGAGAGGGGGAGGAAGGGGAAAGAGAGAGGGGAGAGGGGGAGGAAAGGGAAGGAGAGAGGGAAGAGGGAGAGGAAAGGGATGAGGAAAGAGAAGGAGAGAATGGAAAGGGAGAGGAGAAGGGCAGGTTTTGAAAAGACTGGAGAAGGAAGAGGAAGGCAGGTTTGAAGAGAGGGGAGAAGAGAGAGGGGGAGAGCAGGGAAGGAGAGAGGGGAGGACTGCACGTGAGCCTTTGAATGGAGTTGTCAGAGTGACGATCAGAGCGCCGCCGAAAACATTCCCTTCCCCTCCCCCCCCCCTCCCTCTTCTCGTGTGATGGGCTATGCTGATGGAAATTCGCGCTTTTCCTGCTTTCAGTCGTCGATTTTGGCCTTTTCTTTAGTTTTTCTTCCCCGTCCATCCCCTTCATCCTCTTAGCTTTCTTTCTGTTCCTTCCGTT
>NC_051392.1:52189157-52191657 GCF_015228065.2 Penaeus monodon
TCAAGTCGTTCTATCAGGTAAGGCTTGTCGTTTTGTGGGGGTCGTTCTCATACTTTTTTTCTCATCTCTTTGTCTGTGGTTTCTCGCTTCTTTTTTCTGTTAAGAGGGAGGGAGGGGAGAATAAGGTGGGAGGAGAGATAGATGGAGGTTGATAGAAGGGGAAGGAGAGGATGGAGGAAAAGGGATAAAGTTTAAAAAGGAGACGAGAAAGAGAGAGGTTTAGAGAAGAGGATAAGACAGCGTTGACAGCGAGATTTGGGGGAGAGAGAGGGAGAGAGGGAGAGGGAGAGGGAGAGGGAAAGGGAGAGGGAAAGGGAGAGGGAAAGGGAGAGGGAAAGGGAGAGAGAAAGGGAGAGGAGAGAGAGAGAGAGAGAGAGAGAGAGAGAGAGAGAGAGAGAGGGAGGGAGGGAGGGAGAGAGGGAGAGAGAGAGAGAGAGGGCGGAAGTTTTACAGACAGCGGGGGAGGAGGGGTCGTTTCCCCACAATAAATGTAGGCCTATAGGCTATCGATCTTGTGGAAGCGGGTGTCAGATCGGAGAGGGAGAGGAATAGCAAATGAAGGAAAGAAGAAGAAGAAGAAGAAGAAGAAGAATCTCATAATGAGAACGACGGAGAACAAAAGACTGGAGATCAAGAACAAGGAGGACAGGAAGAAAAGGGAGAACATCTAAACAGTATAACAGCTAGGAAGTGAACGGGGCGGGATAGAGGAAGGAATCGGAAGACGTATCGGTAGTTAAGAAAGGGATTAAGAAGGGAGGTGATAAGAAAGGAAGGAAGACGGAAGGGACGAGGATATTGGGTGATGGAGAGAGTGAGAATGAGAGAGAAATGGAGAGAGGGAGAGGAGTAGAGACAGAGAAATCAAACAAGAAGAGGGGAAAGGGGAGGTGGATGGCAAGAGGGAAAGGCGGAGAGAAGGATAAAGGTAATAAAAGGGGAGGAGAGGGAAAGCAGAAGGCGGTAACAGAAGGGACTGATGAAGGGGGGATAGCCGATAAGGAGGCGAGGGAAGAATCCTCAATAACCCCTTTGATTTTCCCTCCAATGACGTCATCACCAGACAGTGGCAGTTGAGGTCCCGGATGTAAATATGTTTATTGATTCATATTCGAGTTATTAAAAATAATCTTTATTAGAGAAGAGATACTGCTCGCTAATATTGGAATTATTGTGAATATTAAGTACTAAATAGGACCTATAGGATGAATGTGTGGATAAAATCTATTAAGCGCTTAGACATCTCAAAGGTGTGTATGTGCGTGTGCGTGTGTACATGTGCGTGTGCATGTTCAGCGGCGGTAAAACACGGATTCTGTGATGTTCAGTGTCCATTGATCTCGACGAAAATACCTGATCGGAAAGGGAGAGAGAGACAGACAGACACAGAAACACTGCTTTAGTTTGTGTGGGAACTCGGGATGACCGAAAGCCCATGTTTTTCTTCTTCTTTCACTGTTTCTTTTATATTTCGTTTCTTTTCATACAGATGCTTTTTTTCTCTCTCTCGTTTTTATTGCGTGACTTACGAGAATGCGCGAGATTGCCGTGCGAGAATTGAGATCCGGGTGAGAGAAAAAAAAAAATGAGATGCACAGGGAAAGAGTAATGGAAAAAAAACATTCAGTGAGAAGAAGAATGTTAAGGAAAACCTAATGAAGATGATTTAAAAAAGAGGATGATGAAGAGGATAATGAAGTTCGTTAAAAGCGTGGTGGAATAAACGAATAAAAGGACAGGGAGGTGAGAAGGTAAAGGAAATTAACGAAGAAGGAAACAGATGTGAAAGGCGGATGTTGATAAGCAAGAAATATATACAAAGAGTGAGATTTATTAAGTGAGCAAAAAAAAAGACAAAAAAAAAGATTATCAGCAGGAAAGGGACTTGCGAAGCGAATTAGAAAGGAAAGGAGAAAAGTAACGAGGAAGGAAAATTACGTATAAAAAGAACATAAAAAACATAAATAAAGAGAATAAGAAAAAAATAATAATATAGACGGAAAGAGACATGGAAAGAGAAAGATAACGAAATTGCAGTCCAAAGGAGAAAAAGATGAAGAAGAGAATGCTAAACAATATCGCCTGAAAAGTTATAGAGATTGATTTTTTTTCGTACTTTTATACATTGTGTGTTGGGCTTAAGAAATTTGCATGTTTATTCACTTACTGGTCTGACTTTTACGGCGTTCTTTGTCTCTTTTATGGCGGGAAGTTTGTTTACTTTCTTTAGTCGTGGATAAATTTTTTTTTTTTCTTTCTTTCATATATTTTTTTCTTCTTATTGTGCGGTTCGTTGTCACCTCGGCGTTGAGGCTGTGGTGTTCTTATTTCCTTAAAAGATGACAGATTCTTTGTTATCTTTTCATTTTTGATGCCCCCCCCCCCGTTCCTTTCTGACTGTCTCTCACTCCTGTCCCTTCCTCTCCTCACCTTCGCTCCCTCTCTTCTTTCTTTTGGTCTTTTCTTATTTCTTCGTTTCTGCCCCTTTTTCTCTTTCTCA
>NC_051392.1:52199157-52241657 GCF_015228065.2 Penaeus monodon
TTCCCTCCTTGACCGCTGTTATTAATATATGTATCGATGTTGATATCAGTCGTCATCCATCATCGTCAGGCGGCATTAGTCAGTGATTCCTAATCGTAGTCGTCGGTCATCTTCACCATTATCATCATGACCATCGTCACTAGTCATCCTATTCATTCCTCGTGCTTCAGTCATTATGATTACACCCATTCGGTTCCTTTGGTTTCCAATCTCATGCTGAATGTTTTTTTTCTGTTTCGTTTTTTACACTTCCTTTTTTTAATGGTATATCTCGCATTTTTTTTCTCTCTCCCTTCACACACTCCATATTCACCCAGGTCTCGGCACCCGAGCATCTCTTCTCTCATTCCTACCTTCATTCCTTCTCCCATTCCTACCCTTATTCGTACCCTCAGTCAACCCTTCATTCCTACCCTCATTCTTTCCATCATTCCTACTCTCATTCCCACCTCAATTCCATCCCTTATTCCTTCCCTTATCCTCATCCGGAATCCATGCCTCTCTCCTCCCCTAATTTTGCCGAAGCGAATTGGAATCTCGACTGAATAAAAGGCTTGGTTCGGCAGCAGCGGATTAGATATAGAAAATGACAGAGGCTGTGATTGGTTTTTGCTCTAGAGAGACTGGATTTGGCTGGATTTGTTGTTAAATGATGGAGAGCGAGTCTGTTGTTTATAGGCCTGTTTAATCTGTGGTTGAAGAATGATAGGAATTAAATTGTCAGGTTGCAGTGAGGAGAGAGAGAGAGAGAGAGAGAGAGAGAGAGAGAGAGAGAGAGAGAGAGAGAGAGAGAGAGAGAGAGAGAGAGAGAGAGAGAAACTCTATTATGTATTCTGTGTTGTATTCAGAGTAAGAAGTTGGAATTGAGACGAAACGTGCTCGTGTTTACTCGCTCTTAGTTTATGGGCGTGGGAGTGGGTGGGAGGGGTTGGGGGTATTATTGTGTTATTCTATACGTGGATTTTAAGCCCTTTGGTGGCCCCACAGTGTATCGGGCGCTGTTGACCTCCTGCCACCGCCCTCGCCCTCCCCCCACCCTCACCCTTTCGTGATCGAGTGCGTGCGGTGCTTGTAGGGTGGGTGGTCCATGAGCCGCCCGGGAATGGCTCCATGAATGGGGGGTTCGGGGTGTCGCGTTGCGGGCGTGCGGCGGGGGGTGTGCGTTCGCCGCTCTTTGTGAATGGGGGTCGGTATGGGTGCGCGTTGGGTGGGGGGTGGGGGGTAGATGGCCTTTCTCTGGTGGCTCCTTGTTCTTTTTCTTGTTCTTGTTTTCACTTTTTTTTGTTCTTTTTTACTAATGCTTTGGTAATACAGACTGAGAGATGTTGCCGGTGAAAAAATAAGTTACGGCGCGTTGGTGAGTGAGAGAGAGAGAGAGAGAGAGAGAGAGAGAGAGAGAGAGAGAGAGAGAGAGAGAGAGAGAGAGAGAGAGAGAGAGAGAGAGAGAGAATTAAAGGCATATAAGGAATTTATAAAGAAAAAGGGGAGAGGAGGAAAGAATGTCGGGGAAAAAGGCAATCAGTGTAAAGTGTGGGTAGGCAGCAAAAAGGAAGATAACGATGGGTAACGAAAGAAGACAATTAGCATGTTTGTCTCAGGAGCCAGAAAGGGTAGGGTGGGTAGAGGATGAGGGCGTGGTTATTGTGTTCCTAACACGGGGAGAAAGTTGAGATTGAAGGTGCAACAAGCCTTTGAACCATCAGTCAAAGCTGACATAAACACACACCCCACACACACATGCACTCGCACACGCACCAACACGATCACAAGTGCACGCACATGCACGTACGCATGCACACGCACACGCACGCACACACACGCACACACACACACACACACACGCACACACGCCACACACGCACACACACCCACACACACACACACACACACACACACACACACACACACACACACACACACACACACACACACACACACACACACACACACACACACACACACACACACACACACACACACACTCCCACTCCCACTCGCACTCCCACTCCCACTCCCACTCCCACTCCCACTCCCACTCCCACTCCCACTCCCCCCCTCCCTCTCCCTCATATACGTTGAGTACATTGAGTACAGGATTGTCGGGTAGGCTTGAAATGGATGAGGGTGAAAGGGCAAGGCGGAGAACGGGATACATTAACTCGTTTACTCGAACAGGGCACTCCGAGTATGACCAACAGCTTTCTCGCCCTCTTCCTTTCACCCTTTCCCCCCTTCTCGCCTCTCCTTCCTTCCCTCTTCTCTCTCTCTCTTTTCTCTCTCTCTCTCTCTCTCTCTCTCTCTCTCTCTCTCTCTCTCTATCTCCAATATATGCGTTGCTGTTTGTCGCACCTATCTTGCGTGTATCGGCTTCGCTCAGGCGTTGGTAACAAATGACATAATAAAGATAGTGGAGAACGAAGGGTAAACTAAAGCGCATTTTTGCTCGAGTCGTAATTTGCGATTTTTATCAAACGAGTGGTAGAGGGGAGAGAGAGAGAAAGAGAGAGAGAGAGAGAGAGAGAGAGAGAGAGAGAGAGAGAGAGAGAGAGAGAGAGAGAGAGAGAGAATTAAAGTTTTATAAGATTATGGAAATATGATATCGCACCTTACAATATATACATATATGTATATATATATATATATATATATATATATATATATATATATATACATACACACACACACACACACACACGTGTGTGTGCGTGTGCGTGCGTGCGTGCGTGCGTGTGTGTGTGTGTGTGTGTGTGTGTGTGTGTGTGTGTGTGTGTGTGTGTGTGTGTGTGTGTGTGTGTGTGTGTGTGTGTGTGTGTGATATATATGTGTATATATACACACACATGTGTATATATACATATATATATATATATGTGTATATATATATACACATACATACATACATACATACATACATACATATACACACCTTGCAATTTAGAAACATTATGTTTTATTCGATGATTATGCAGAATCGAAATAACATTGGCGAAAATAAGAAGAGTAAGAAAAACGGAAAGAAAATGGACAACAGATCATAAATCAGAGCAGAGATAAGAAAAGTAGCTTCCAAGCCTTACGTAATAGTTACACGACCATAACGGTCGAACAGGTTAGGTGTAATAGAGCCGTTAACGGGCCGTTTGAAATGACCGGGAAAGGTGATTGGTGAGCGTGTTTGGCGGGGGGGGGCAGGTGGTGGGGGGTTGGAGGCGCAGGTTAGTGCGGGGGGGAGGGGGTTAGTTCGAGGGGGGAGGGGGGTTGGAGGCGCAGGTTAGTGTGTTGATGGTACACCTACAAAGCCTTTATTTTGATGGATGGTTCTTGCTCAAACTAGAGAGGCGAAGGAAGCGGGGGGGGGGGGGATGGGGGTACTTAGTTGACCCCGTTGCTCGTCATGTTTGCCCCTCCCCCTTCGCCCCCTTCTCTTCGTTGCCCCTCGCTTCTTCGCCTTTCATTTGTACGCTCTTTGATTTTTTTTCGGTCGTCTCTCCTCTTCTCGCCTCTCTCCTACTTTCTTCGCCTCATCTCGCTTCTTTCCCTTTTTTTGTTATCTTACCCATTCTTTCTTGTTAATCAATCGATTCTCTCTGTTTCCTCTCTTTTTTTTCTCTCTCCCTTTCCACCCTTTCGATCCATTTTTTTCGACTTTCCTCTTCTTCCTCCTTCCTTTTCATCTCTCTCTGTTTATTTCTCCTTTTTCTCCATTTCTCCCTTTTTGCATTTTCATCCACCCTCATTGTCTTCCTCCTTTTCTTTCTCCTTTACTCTTTTTTCTATCTCCCTCCATTTCTTCCTCCTCCCTCCTTTTCTTCTTCCTTCCTTTTCTTCCACCTCCCTCCTTTTCCTCTTCCTTCCTTTACTCCCTCCTTCCCCTTCGTTCGTTGGGTTCACCTTTAATAGTTTTGCTCTGATGAACTGTAATGGTCCCGATGATCCCGTAACAACATCCTCTATAAAAGGCAGAAAAAAGCGGCGTGGCTCCGTGCCCGTTTTAATCGCACTAATTTAGCTAATTCGGCTATATTTAGCCAAACCCAGGGGAAGATTAGCCGACAGCGATGCCCCCCCTTGCTTTTTTTCTACTTTTATATATGTTGCATCTTCCTATGTTTTTTTTTCCGTTTCCTTCCACGTTTTTCCTTGCTCCTGTTTTTCGTTCTTTCATTTCTCTTCTTTTCTTTGTACGTGTTTCCCTTATCTGCTCTATTTTTTTCGTTCCTTTCCATAGCACTCTCTTTTATTTCGTTCCTCATTACGTGTTGTTCTTTCTCCGTCTCCATATCTCACCTGGCCGCCCTTTTTCCACCTCGATTAAAAGCGCCTTTGTACTCCCCCTCGGACCCTCTCCCCGCGTTGTGTATAATTCATCGACTTATGAGTTACTCTTGCACTGTATCGTTGCACACCCGTGATATACCGAGACGGGGAACACGGGCCTTGCTTTGCTTGCTTGGACGTGCGTGCGTGCAAACTCTCGGACTCTCGCAGGTCTGTCGGGAACGGAATTTACGGCGAGTCGAACCTTGAAGCCAAGACGCTGCGGGGAGGTTCTAGCCAGGTGGAGAGGGTTGGAGGGGGCGGGGGATGGGGGTACCGACCTTGCGCCAAGATTCGGAGGGAAAGGTCGTTCCGTTATTTCTCCGGGGGGGGGGGGGTGGAGGAGGAGGTGGAGTTGGAAGAGGAGATGGAAGTAGCGATAGAGGAGGAAGAGGGGAAGGAAATGAGAAAAGAAGGTGTGAGAAATAACAAACATTGGATAATAGAAAGGGATATGGAAAAAGAAAAGGACGCGAAAGAAAGGGAAGGAAATGGGATGGATGGCATAATGTGGGAGCGGAGACAGACAGAAAGAGCGACAGAGGTAGGAGCAAAAAGAGAGAGGGCAAAAAGGGTGAAAGGGCGAGGAGAGGAAGGAGATGATTTCTGGATGCTGGAGGTTCAGATATCACAGGTTACTCGGCGAGAGGAAACGACTACACACTTCGCTGCCATTGGGTAAGGAAGGGCGAGAATCCAAGACGTCTTACCTGGACGCATCACCCATCACGGCCATCGGGAAAGGTCACATTGCGACCACGAAACAACTCGACTGTTTTTTTTTTCCTTCCACTTTTTCTCTTCCTCTCGTTTATTACTTCTTTATTAAATTGAAATTTGAACTCGCGGGGTAGCGGAGGGGAACATACGGGACTTTGGGCGCGGCATAAGAAGTGACCGGTCTTCTCTAGGTCGAAGAAGGGAGCGAAGGAGCTTTGGGTGCAACTCCCATGCGCTGGAAAATCACTGCGGGGTCGGCGGCGAGGAAAGCTTATGAAGGGAGATCGGGGAGCGATTTCATAACGATTTTGATGGCCTTGGGTATAGGTGGGTTGGTGGATAGATGAATAGGGAGATCGTTATGTATGTATATAGATATGCGTATAAATCTAGGCCTACATATAAATGCAGATAGAGATACCGACGTGTGTTCATGCGTGAGTGGGAATATATATATATATATATATATATATTATATATATATATATATATATATATATATATATATATATATATATATTAGATTCAGAGAGAGATAGAGAGAGGGGGGGGATTCATTGTGCATGTTGGTGCCTGAGGCGGTGACTTGCGTGCCTGCATATCCGTGCGCTGAGACGACGCCGATTCGCGAACGAGGGAGGCGAACGTGCTGCCCTAAGCTCGCCGGGTAATATAAGCCCCATGTCACGTGTGTATTTTGCGCTTCTCGTCGGTTTGGGCTGCGGTCGAGCGGGTACGGGTATCGGGTTAGCTATTGCTTGCGAAGGTGCCCCGGGCGCGTCTGGCTTCTGGGCTTCAGCCTTCGTTTCTCTCCTCCTTGGTCTCTCTCTCTCCCTCTCTTTTGATTTCGTCGTCTTCCGGTCCTTGCCTTTAAGTTTGCTTGCACCATTCGGCTTTTTATCTCTCGTCTCCTGTTCTCAATCTTTGTTCTTTTTCTTCTCCATTTCCTCCTCCTCCTCCTCTTCATGTTTCTCCTCCCCTTCATGTTTCTCCTCCTCTTCATCTTTCTCCTCCTCTTCATCTTTCTCCTCCTCTTCCTCTTTCTCCTCCTCTTCATCTTCCTCTTCATCTTCCTCTCTTCCATTCCCTTTCTTCCGTTCCCTTCCTTCGCTTCTCCTATCGAGTGTTCCTTTTTGGGTCCCTCTCGGCCGACTTGCCCAAAAGAATCTTTATTTCAGATCTCACTCTTCTCTTTCTCTTTCATCTCATTGCATTTAGTTTTTTCTTCTTCGTGTTACAGTGGTCTCTTCTTAGATTTTTTCTGTCTTTTCTCCTTTTTTTCTGTTCCTCGTGTTCATTATTTTTTCTCTTTGTTATTCATGTGCATTTGAGTCGTATTTGCTTCCTTAATTATTTTGGTATAATTGATTAGCATGAATAAAATAACAGTAAATTGGTAATAAGAGTAATGACATTGTGATGATAATGAGGAAGAGGTGGATTGAAACGAGGTAGAGAAGGATTGGGAGGAGGAGAAGAAGGAGGAGGAGGAGGAGGAGGAGGAGGAGGAGGAGGTGAAGAAGAAGAAGAAGAAGGAGAAGGAGAAGAAAGACGAGGAGAGGGCTAAGGTGGTGAAAGCTAAAATACACAGAAGGGGGAGGTGAAGAAAGAAATGAAAAGCAGAAGAGTAGGAGGAGAAGGGAAAAACTAAAACTAAAAAGAGGAGTTGAAGGAAAACTGGACCAGGAAAAAAAAGAATGTAAAGAAGATTCATTTGCTTCTCCCGCCGCCCAAGACTGAGCGGGCAACAGCGAAGGGCGCGGGGAGACTCATCCTCCCTCACGGTCAGCGGCGCGCCCTTTCTCTCTCCTTCGCGTTGCGGTCTTGCTAAATCCTTCTTCCACGCCCACGACGCCCGCAGCCCACGACGCCCGCAGCCTCCGACGCCCGCAGCCTCTCCGACGTCGCGCCCTCACGTAGGTTGCGGTGCTTCAGAGCCGATTGCGGCGCCGGAGTTCCATCTTCTTTAGCGATTAATTTATTTCGAACAGTATTATTTTGTGGGGTTATTGCCTCTGACACGCATTGCAATGGGAATGGACACGATTGATTAAATTAGATGATCAGTCTCGGTTCGTCACTCGGTCTGTTTTCCTCTTGCTAGCCTGAGGCGGTGTTATCCGTTTTGCAGCCCTGGGTGAGATTGACGCACGGTTCGAGAAAGAGTGAATGGCAAAAAGAGGAATAGTTAGATAAATAGATAGATAGATAGAAATTGAGAGGAAGTCCTAAACGTTCCCATACGGTACGGGTCTCACGAGCGAGGTAGTCCCCCCCTCCCCCTTAACACCTTCCCCTCCCCACCCTGCCTCTTCCATTAAGCACGCTGCAACGCCTCGACATATGCTTACCGATACCTTGACCACTTCTCTCCCTCCTTCCCCTTCCTCCCCGTCCCTTCCAACCCTCCCTTCTGCCCCACCTTTGCCTTTCACTTGCCCTCTTTCTACCCCCCATTCCCCTCCTCCTTTTACCTCCCCCCCCCCCCTGTATCATCTTCTGACCCTTTCTCCCAATTTCCATCTCTCCATCCCTCCCTCCTTCTCACCCTTTCTCCCTCACTCCCTCCCCCTCCCTCCGTCCCATACCTCCTTCCTTCTATTCCCTCCTTCCCTCCCTCCCCTTTCTGAACGTCCCGCTGGCTGCTCGCTCCTGCTACCTGGGCATTACCCGGTGAGTCACCACTGACCCTGTGGTTGGCTGTCTTATGGGAGAGGGTCCGGCCGTGGGTATGAGGTACAGTTGCGTTCCCTTTGGAGTGCAGTTGCGTGACGAAGGTGCTTTATTCAGATACGGCTGCATGGGTGATTATATATATTTTTATATATATATATATATATATATATATATATATATATATATATATGTAGTGTGTGTGTGTGTGTGTGTGTGTATGTGAGAGAGTCAGTGAGCGTATAATTTTTCTTTGAAAACGGCTGAATGAGTAGGCCATATACGTGCGCTGTATCTTGAATACAGGTGGCTTTTGAATCCACGCACACACACGCACACGGACACGCACGCACGCACGCACGCACGCACGCACGCACGCACGCACGCACGCACGCACGCACGCACACACACACACACACACACACACACACACACACACACACACACACACACACACACACACACACACACACACACACACACACACACACACACACACACAAGGTAATTTCATCTGGCAAATGCTTCTGCAGCGCCATCCTGCAGCTACAAGATACAAATTCGTGTGCAACCCGCTTATTACCCCGTGAGAGAGTTGTAGCTACGCTTTGACCTGCAGTTCGCCCACCTGTTTCCTCCCCCCCACCCCCCTCTCCCTTTTTGTGCTGTCTCTCTTCCCCTCTTGCTTCCCCTACTGCTTGTATCTCACCCCACCCCCCACTGGTGCCCTCTTCCCCCATACCCCAACCCCCCACTCAAACGCGCTCCCTCGCTCTTCCTCGAGATGTGTTAATGGGCGCTCGTTAACTGGTTTGGCGTTCCGTTCCTCTGTTATTAGCTCTTCTTTGCGATCTTATCGTTGGAACGTGTAATCATTACTCGATCATTCGCCGATTCACTTGTTCAGTCGTTCGCTCGCTCACTCAGGCTGTTAGAGTCTGTCATACAAACATGTACAAACACACACGCGTATGTATTCATTCATGCTCGCGCGTGCACACACACGCACATATATATAGACCTGAATATTTACAAATCATACAAGAGAGAGCAAACAAATAAACGAAGGAAGGGGGAAAGAAAGGGAGGAAATTAAGGTCGGACGGCGTCGTACCCGCGAGAGATTAAGGAGAAAGATACAAGACCAGATACCCATGTTGGGGGAGTGGGGAGTGGGGGGGTCGATGAAGGGTGGGGTGGGGGGAAGGGGGTCGTTGTGGTGGGGGTTAGCATAATCCAAGGATTAGCGTCCCTGTGAACTGTACAAGCAGTCAAGCACAGCTCCTTATCTGTCCTGTTTATCCCTTCCCTTCTCTTCTTTCTCCTCCCCTTTCTTCCTTTCGCAGCGTCATCCTAGCTTCTTCCCACCTTTTCTTTTCACTTCTTTATTCCCGTGCCCGTCATTCTCTCGTGTCTTCCCTCAGTTGTTTCCTATCTCCTGCTCAGCTTTTTTCTCCGTTCCCTTCTTCTCTTCTCCTCCCTTTTCTCTTCTTCTCTTCACTTCTTTTCTTTTCCTCTCCTATCCTATCCTATCCTATCCTATCCTCTCTTTATTCCTCTCCTCCATCTTCTCCTCCTCCCCCGCCCTTTCGTACATTTCGCCGGCGGCGTTCCACCTTGTTACTCTTAAGGAGGCTAAGGATGAGGATGAAAGAGGATGTTTCGGATTTTGAGAGATGAGGAACACAGGGATAAAGGGGGGAAGGGGCGGGGGAGGGGAAGGAGGAGAGAACAGGGAGGGGAGCGTGGGGAGGAGGGGAGAGGGGGAGACCACCTCGAGGGGATGTATAGCTGAGGCAGAGGAGCTGGGAAGGGGAAAAAATATGGTGTAGGAAGGCTGATAGGATAGCGGGTTCGGAGGAATAAGGAAGAAGGATGGATAGAAGGAGGAAAAGGAGGGAGAAAGATTAAAAGGCATGAGAACTGAAAAAAGGGTAGAGATAGGAAGGGAATGAAAAAACATTACGAAAAAAGGTCATGGAAAAGTGAGGCACAAGAAAGAAAAAAAAGCGAAAGATATTGATGTAAAAAGTGTGACATGAAGAATAAAGGAAAAGGTGATGGATTAAAGGAAAAGGTGATAAATAAGTAAGAGGCGGGAAAGGAAGAAACTTCAAAAGAAAAAGTATGTCTTGGGGTAAAAAGATAGAACTTCGAAACTGGAAAAAATGAGAAAGAAATTGCAAAAGAAAGTTTTTTAGGCAGTAGGATACGAGAAAGAAAAAAAAACGTAATTGCGACTAAAAAAGAAAATACTAAAGAAATTAACGTCGAAAAGAACTCGAAAAGAAAATGTAATGTAAGAAAACGAAAAAAGCGACACGAAAGCAAGAAATAGAAGAAAAAAAACAAAGAAATGCGAAATCGTAAAAGGGGAACTACCTGATGATTCGTTATCAGCTGATCCTTATCTTCAGTCCCTGATAACGCGACCGCAACAGAGACGTCATGGCGCGGGGGGGGTTGATCTTCGGTCGTGGGTGGCTTCAGGGTCTCTTGTGGGCTACTCTTGGTACGGTCAAGAGGTTGGTACTTCTGGTATTTCTGTCAAAGGGTTGGTACGTGTGGTTCGGTCAAAGGAGTGGTACTTGTTCGGTCACAGGGTTGGTACTTGTGGTTCGGTCAAAGAGGTTGGTACTGAAGTTAGCAAGAATGATAAAGATAATGATCATGATCAGAATAATGACAGTGATAAGATAAGAAGGGTAATGATAAGGATAAGGATAAAGAGGAGGATGGTAAAAATGGAAGATAATAAGGAAAATGATGATAATAGTAATATTACACTAATGGTCATAATAATGCAAATGATATTAGGCCAAATGATAGTATCATTATTATAGTATTTTCTACAGTCATTGTATTTTTAGGTTCATTATATTGTGCTTTTGTTGTGATTTCGTAAAATAATAAATAGATAAATAAATAAAGAAAGAAATAAAATCCCCGTCTTTTTACACATGTTTCTTTTTTGTCTGTCTGTCTATCGGGCTGCCATCTACCCATCCATGACCATCCTTCCCCGCTCTAATCCTCCCCTTTCCTACCTCCTTCCTTCATCCTTCATACTCTTTGCCCTTTCCTGCCCTAGATTATTATCGTCCCGATATTTTCCCATCTTTCTTCGTCTCCATCCCTCATTCTTCTTTCCTTTTCTTCTCTACTTCTACTTTTCTTCTCTTCTTCTCTTCCTCCGCTTCTTGTCTTCCCTTCTTCCCTTCCTCTGTCGTTTCTTCTCCTTTTCTTTCCTCTCTTCTCCTCCCTCCCTGTCTGCACTATCCTTCCCTGCCCTCCTTTCTTCTTTTCCTTCCTTCATTTCTCCACTCCCCCTCTCTCCTCCTTCCCCTTCCCTCCACACCCCTCCATCCCCCCACCTCCCATCCTTCCTCCCACCCCTTCTCCCCTCGACTTCCCTCCCCTCCCTTCTCCCCTCCCTTCCCTTCCCTTCCCCTCCCCTTCCCTTCCTCCTCCCCTTCCTCCTTCCCTTCCCCCCTCCCTCCTTCCCTTCCTCTCTCTCTCTCCTTCCCTTCCCCCCTCCCTCCTTCCCTTTCCCCCCCCTTCCCTTCCCCCCTTTCCCCTTCCATCTCCCCCCTTTCCCCTCCCTGCTACCCTCCCCCCATTTATCGTCCTTAATCACAGCTTTCCTCCTTTTTACTTTCACTTCAACCCTTTATTTCTAACCCGCGGAAATGACCGGGTTCGGAGGCTGATAAATTAAATTGATTTATCGGAATTCGAAATGTGCAAAATGTTGTAGGGACGAATGCGTCTCGAGGTGTGTCCTATTGATTTATGATTAGATAGGTTGTTCAGGGCGGGGGTTATTGGTAAGTGGATGTTGTAGCGCGTTTGTGATTACCATTTGCTATATCCTTGAAACTCGGGTGTGTTTACTTTTTCTATTAGTATCATTATCGCTATTGCTGTTGTTACTGCAGTTGTTAGTTAAAGCTTTGTTATTATTTTTTTGCTATAAATGTTATACTATTTTTGCAATGTTAAAAAAATGTTTTGCTGTGTTGATTATTTTACTTTTGCCGTTGTTGTTAGTATTTGTATTAGTTTTATTGTTGATTTTGTTATAACGCTTTTCATTACTGTTTTCGATTTCTGAGCGTGCTTCGTTAAACCCTGGCGAAATCATTGCCATGCAGGCTCGGGCAATCGCTTTGCATGACGGTAAGGGACATGGGTGGGTGGGGGGGAGGTGTTACGTTGCGGTGTATTGTCTGTCGCAGTGTGGCGCAGAGTTCATGACGCGGATTTGGGATTTCATTTTAATTTTTGTGTTGTTTTTTTCTCTCGGCAGGTAAGCACCGGAAGTGTGGTGTCTGCGCGCGGAGGAGGAGGAGGAGGAGGAAGAGGAGGAGGAGGGACGGTGGTGAGTCTGGCTGGCGAAATGTTTCCTTGGGCTTGGAGGACAGTGGTGTTGGAGTGTGATGAGGGGTGGATGCGTGTGGATGTAGTTGCCTAGTATGTGGGTATATGTGTAAAACACCTGTGCACATACACACACAGGCACATATTCTATCTCTCTTTCTCTTTCTCTTTCTCTAGTTTCTCTCTCTCTCCTTCCCTCCCTTCTTTCCTTCCCGCATCCCACGCTGCCTCCCTCTCTCCTCTCCCTTATTGCTCCGTCTATTTCGTTGTTTTTTATAATACGAAGAAGAAATCTTAAGACGGAAGAGAGTCGCACAAGGTTTTAGTGTTAAGGGTGCCGAAAAAATTCCTCGGTTAAGGGTGTAATGGAAAAGGGGTTGTTGTAATCCCTTGCCCCTCCCCCTCCCCACCTCCTTTCCTTCCCATAGGCCTAGGGAAGGGGGGGGCGACCACGCAGGCCGGAGGTATTCTCTCATTCTTCAAAGGATTTTTCAGAATAGGATGGAGAGAGGGAGAGGGAAGGGGAGGATGTAGGGAGAAGGAGAGTGTGAAGGAGAGAGAGGGAGACAGACAGGCAGACAGACAGACAGACAGACAAAGAGACAAACAGACAGAGGGAGAGGGAGAGAAAATAAAAGAAAGAAGCAATGTAGCCTCTGTTATCTTTTTTAATGTCTTCAGTAATCTCCGTCTCTCTCCCGCCCCACACCATCCACTTTTCTTGTGTATTTATTTTTCATCATTGTTATCACTGGTGGTGCTGTCTTTAGTTTTATTTCAGCTTCTTTGAGGGAGAAGCAAAAAATTAAGGTGCTTTATATTGGAAATTCAAATAGATGGACTGATTGCTGTATAGATAGATTGAGGAATAGATATGTGAAGTAAGCAGGTTGGTAGTTTGTTAAGTGTTCTTTCTGACTATTAAAAAAAAAGAAAAGAGAAGAAAAGAAAAGAAAAAAATATATATACACATATATATCTATATCTATCTATCTATCTATCTATCTATATATATATATATATATATATATATATATATATATATAAATATATATATTTATATATATATAATAGTTATTAGTATTATATAGTTCTGGTTGTTCATTAGAGAAAAGTATAGAATCGTTTGGGAGTCGGTAATTCAAATTTGAACTGCACATTATGGAGGATATGCCGGCGGGGAACCTCCATTCTCTCTTAATTTTTTTCCAACTTCCTCCTTCCCTCTTCATCCTCTTCTTCCCTCTTCATCTTCTTGTCTTTCCTCTTCATCTTCTTGTCTTTCCTCCCTCTGTCAGCCTCCGGACAGCTTAACTACCATTACTGCCTAGAAATGGTTCCATTAACGCCTGCTTTTGCATATTGTTACTCGTGAGGGGGAGGAGGTGGAGAGGAGGAAAAGAGTAATAGTGGAGAAGAGGAAGGGGAAGTGAGGGAGGAAGAAGAGTAAGAGTACGAAGAGGAAAGAAAGAAAGAGGAAAGGAGGAGGAGGGGGGAGGGAGAGGGGAGGGAGGGAGGAAAGGGAAACGGGAAGAGAAGAAAGGAGGAGAAGGGAAAGATGAAAGTATAGAATAATAATGTGTAATGTACAGGAAAAGGGCAGTCGGTAGGTTTAGGAGCTGGAGGATGGATAGGAGGTGGGGGGATGGGGGTGGAGATGGATAGGTGTGGGGATGGGGATGGAGATGGGTAGGAGGTGGGGGGGATGGGGTGGAGATGGATAGGAGGTTGAGAGATGGGTAGGAGGTGGGGAGATGGGGGATGGAGATGGGTAGGAGGTGGGGGATAGGGGTGGAGATGGGTAGGTGGGAGGAATGGGGGAGAAAATGGGTAGGAGCGAGGGAGGTGGCGGCATCCTCGACACCTGCTTCTCGTGATAACCTATAATTAAGAGGTGGGATTTGTTGGCCATTAATCAGGTGGCGGCGGAGACGGAGGTGGAGGAGGAAGAGGAGCGTGAGTAGGAAAGAAGAGGAGAAAGAAAAGAATGATTAGAAAGAGAGGGATTATGAGAAAAAGGGAGTAGGATGAAGATATATAAACGGTTCAGCCGGAAATATTTAACAGCAATTGTTGACTTAGATAAATTGGAGATAGAGATAAAAGAAAAAGAAAAGGAATATGGAAAAGGGATTGTTAGCACAGGACTCAGATCCTCCTTTATTTTTTATACGTCTTCATTTCTTAAGTTTTATCCCCGCCGTTTCTTTTTTTTTTCTTTCTTTCCTTTTCTTTTTTTCTTTTTTTTTCTTTTTTTTTCTTTTCTTTTTTTTCTTTTTTTCTCCCACCGGCTTCCTCCCCATTTTCTTTCTGGGCATGGAAACAGCAATGAAAAAAAACATCACCGGGTAACTAGGGAATTATGAAATCGTTATTTCTTTTTTCACCAAGATGGAAGAGAATCCAAGGGAGAGGGAGAGAGGGAGAGAGAGAGAGGGAGAGAGAGAGAGGGAGAGGGAGAGAGAGAGAGAGGGAGAGGGAGAGAGAGAGAGAGGGAGAGAGAGAGAGAGGGAGAGAGAGAGAGAGGGAGAGAGAGAGAGGGAGAGAGAGAGAGAGAGAGAGAGAGAGAGAGAGAGAGAGAGAGAGAGAGGAAATGTGCAGATAGAGAGGTAAAAGAAAAAGAAAACAGGAAGAGAGAGACTAATAAAAGCAGTGGCAGGTGCAGGAGGGGAGCAGGAGAATATAGCTTCTTTTCCTCCCTCCCTCCCTTCTTCCTCCCGCCTTCCTCTCTCCCTCCACCCCTCCTCCTCCTCTCCTTTCTTCCCTCCCTCCTCCCTTCCATCTTTCCTCCCTCCCTCCTTCCTTCTCTCTTTCCTCCCTCCCTCCCTCCTTCCCTCTCTCCTCCCTCCCTCCTTCCCTCCTCTCTCTCCTTCCCTTCCTCCCTCCCTCCCTCCCTCCCTCCCTCCCTCCTTCCATATATGCTCCGTGGCCTTCCCCGTCATGGCGGACTTTCACTCTCAGCGGGGGTTTGTTGTTTTTTTCCTTATTTTCTGTTTCTTCTCCTTCTTTGTCTGACTTTTTTTTAATGATTTATGGTGAGGGCTCCTCTTGCAATGCCTTCGGGGGGTTGATTATACAAGGGTGGGGGAGGGGGTTGTGTGATTTTTCCCTTAGGTTGTTTGTTCGCGGTCTCTTTTGTCTCCTCTCTCTCTCTCTCTCTCTCTCTCTCTCTCTCTCTCTCTCTCTCTCTCTCTCTCTCTCTCTCTCTCTCTCTCATTCTTTCTCTCTGTATATGTGTGTGCGTGCGTACGAGTGCGGGTACGCGCGCAAGTCATTATTAATCACGACCTAAGAGGCAATTAGCAATTAGTCTTATTTAATAGTTGGGGTAAATGGGGGGGGGGTAAGTGGGGTTTGGATAGCGTGACCCCAGACCTGACCTGGCCCCTTGATCTCTTCCCCCTCCCCTCTCACTCCCCCCCCTCTCTTCTCCTCACCACCTCCTCTCCCCTCTTTCCTCCCCTTTTCTCCTCCCCTCCCCTCTTTCCCCCTTTCCCACATTCCTCTTCTTTCCTCCTCCCCTCCCCTCATTGCTCCCTTTTCCTCCTCCCCTCCCCTTCTCCCATCCCTCTCCCCTTTCCTCCTCCTCCTCCTCCCCTTTCCTCCTCCTCCTCCCCTTTTCTCCTCCTCCTTCTCCTCTTCCGTCTGCTCCCTTGTGTACCGACAGGGAACCGGAGATCAGGTGAATCAAGCGTGGGTGGGGGTCATGGTAGGGGTAGGGGGGGATGACGGGAGGGTGTATTGAGCAGGTAGACGTCTCAATTAAGTTTGTGTTTAGGGGGGGGGAGAGGGCGTGAGGGCGTGAGGCTAGATTTAGGGACGGTGTTCCGCGTCGGGTGGATTGGTGCGGTGGACGTATTTGTAAATTAGGTGTTTGGTGTGTCCGCCTATGTGTTTGTTTGCGTAAACGCTTTATATTTATGGATGAATGTGTGTGTGTGTCTTCAGCTCGCTTGCTTCACTCTTTCTCTCTCTTTCTCTCTCTCTCTCTCTCTCTCTCTCTCTCTCTCTCTCTCTCTCTCTCTCTCTCTCTCTCTCTCTCTCTCTCTCTCTCTCTCTCTCTCTCTCTCTCTCTCTCTCTCACACACACACACAAACACAAACACCAAACAGTATGCAGAGAAGATAAATTAAAAACTGTTAAATATTTTTGGCTGCCATATTTTAAGGTTCTGATTGTATATAGACATTATGTGTGTCCGTATGGGTCGTTCCGGTATGCAGATACGCAGAGGTGCGAGCGGCGCGTGTGAGGGGAAAGGGGAGGGAAAGGAGGAGGAGAGGGAGGGAGGGAAGACACGGGAGGTAGGCGGGAGAGACGAAATGAGGGAAGAGATGCGAGGAAGGAGGAGGGAGGTAGGGATGGAAAGAAGAAAGGGTGGAGGAAAGGAAAGAGGGAAGAAGAGAGGGAGAGAGGGAAGGGAAGGGAAATGAAAAAGGAGGGAAGGAAGAAGGGTCTGCGGCAGGTGCGAATCCACGCCTGGGAGACTCGTCAAGGTGAATGCGGGGGAGGTTTACGGGCGTCCTGGGGTGGGGGGAGGTGGGTGAGAGGGGGGGTAGGAGGCGATTTGATGCGATTCGATATTCCGAATGAAGAGAATGAAACGACTGGAGTCCTCTCCTCTCACTTCTTGGTGGGTGGACGTAAATTCAGACATTATTAGGCCCATATGTCGACGGCATTAACCCCCATACAGTTGTAGTATTTTTGTATTTTTTTGTACTTGTTTAGTATTCCCTTGACTTTACTATTGTTGTGAATCATTATATAAGATCCCTCTTTCCAGCATTTACGTACAGTAAGGGTCTTAGCAACATCTCATGGGTTAAATTTGTTTAATTCAGCAGCTACGGGAGAAGGGTTCATTGCAAAGGTAATATAGCAACACTGAGAAGAGGAGGGAGAGAGAGAGAGGGGGGGGGGTGACGAGGATAATAGAGAGAGAGTAAGAGGTAGCAGAAGGAAAGAGAGAGAGAGAGAGAGAGAGAGAGAGAGAGAGAGAGAGAGAGAGAGAGAGAGAGAGAGAGAGAGAGAGAGAGAGAGAGAGAGAGATAATTAGGTATAAAAATACAGAGACTTGTTTACACAAATGATAGAATGAAACCGCCACAATGGGAACGGAATAAAACGTGACGTTTGGAGTTTGTCTAAAGGCCTTCGGATGTAGTAAAAACATCGTCCGAAGAGGAGATGGAGACAATCCAGAAACGTCACGTTTTATTATGTTCCTATCGTGGCAGTGTTTCATTCGAGAGAGAGAGAGAGAGAGAGAGAGAGAGAGAGAGAGAGAGAGAGAGAGAGAGAGAGAGAGAGAGAGAGAGAGAGAGAGAGAGAGAGAGAGAATAATATAAGAAATGGGAAGAGGAAGAGAGAGAAGAGAAGAAAGGAGAGGAGAGGAGAGAGCATGTTTGTTAACGGTAGTAGTAATGCATGCTTTCCGTCGGCCATTAAATACGTTACGGGCGAGGAAGCGAAGTGGCTAGTTCATTGGACGCAGAAAAGGCAAAGGTAGTGGCGGGCGTTGGAGGGGGGGGGGTAAGGGGAGAGAGGGGGGGAGTTGGGGAGTGACGATGGCGTATCCACCACCTGCCTCCTGTCACGCCCGCGCACGTGTGTCACTAACCTCCGCTTGACAGTGACACATCATCTGGCAAGGTCAGTGCCACTCCGCGAGAAACATTTAGCGGGAGGAGACCAATTATGTTTTTCTCTTTCATCTTTTATCCGGATCTTGCGGCTTGGGTCTTTTTAGTTCATTCTTGTTTCTTTTCCTTTCTATGCCTCATTGCCTCCGTATTGTGCTCAGCATCTCTCCTTTTTTTTCTTAGAATGTTTCGATATTCTGTCCAAAACGCTTTCATTTACGCCGCAAAGTTCGACATTTTTTAAAAGTTGAAATAACATCACACACAAGTAACGTGACCGTAGCAGTGATTTTTTTTTTTCATATTTCTTTCTATCTTCATCTGTCAATCCCAAAAACTTACTTTTTGGCGAGGCCAGAAAACACGAAACAGAATTTATATCAAAGTTTATATAAAAAAAAAGTTTTATGGTTCACAGGTGGTCATATTGATGAAACTCCGTGCTGGTCTCAGGAATGCTGAGGTTGGCTTCGGAATGAGGAATGACAGGGCGGTCGGAAATACTTTTTGGATTTTCTTCTCTTGTTCCAAGTCTTCCTTTTTTGTCGTTTCCTTTGAGCTCTTCTGTATTCGTCTCATCTCCCGCCTTTTTTTTTTTTTTTTAATTTTTTTTTATTTATTTTTTTCATATTGCTGTATTTTTTTCGGTGTTGTCCTTTTGTATTTTCGCTTGTCTGTTTTATCACGTTTTTATCTTTTATCTGTATTTTTTTCTTGTTTCTGGAAGGGTATTAGGGAAGTTTTCCTCACTTTTCGTATGTATTCTAGAGTCAACTCCTTCCTTTCTTGGTTGATTTCGCCTTTCTTTTGCTTGCATTGCTTTGTTGCAACTTCACTTCTGTCCCGCCTCCTCCCTCCCCCAACACGCCATCCCAACATCCCTTCCTCCCCCAACACACCACCCCCAACACCCCTTCCTCCCCCAACACACCACCCCCAACACCCCTTCCTCCCCCAACACACCACCCCCAACACCCCTTCCTCCCCCAACACACCACCCCCAACACCCCTTCCTCCTCCAACATGCCCCCTCCCCCCCACACACTTTCCTCCTCCCATGCCCTAAGGCTCAAGATGGGGGGGGGGCGGACTCATCGTGTCACGTCCATTTGTTGATCATTTCCCCGGGGTAGTTTTTCTCCCTCCTGCTGCCTTGCCACCCCCCAACCTCCCTGCCGTTCCTCCCTCTCCTCCTTCCTCCCACTCCTCCTATCTCCCCTCCCATCCCCCATTCCCCCTTCCTCCCTTTCCCCTTCCCCCTTCCCCCTTCCTTCCCTCCCTCTCTGCTATCGGCGTTCCCCCTCTCTCCCCCTCCTCTTCCCTCCAATTTCCCCTCGGGCCACCACGACGTCGAGGCAAAGCGAGGGGTCGTCACGGCCCTTCGTGAGGTGGCTCTGTCGTCGTGCTTGGGTCGTGACCACCGCGCGCTTACCCACGACCAGGCGGAGGCGGGGATCATTTAGGGTGGGCGGTGGGTGGCGTGTGTGTGGGAGGTGATGGGGGGGGTGGAACTGCATTGTGGTCTGGCCCGTTCTGTTCTGTCTGTCTGTCTGTGTGTCTCTCAGTCTGTTCTCTCTGTTAACTCTGTTCTCTCTGTTTTCTCTGTTAACTCTGTTCTCTCTATTTTCTCAGTTCTCTCTATTTTCTCAGTTCTCTCTGTTCTCTCTCCCTCTCCTCTCTCTCTCTCTCTCTCTCTCTCTCTCTCTCTTCTTTTTCTCTCTCCCATCCTCCCACTCCTCTTATCAATTTACCTACCTGTCTGTCGTTCTATCTTTCTCTGTTTCACATTTCTTTTCAGCCACGGCCCTTTCTCGCTGTGTCATTCCCCCCACTGACTTTTTTCCGTTCTCGCTCTATTTATCGGATAAATGTCACAAGTCTCCTTCACCTGTAAAGAGAGTGAAGGAAAATGGATTGGATTAACACTCGATTTTTTTCTTTTCTTTTCTTCCACGTAACGGTTGCTGAGGCAGGAAACAGATCTCTCTCTCTCTCTCTCTCTCTCTCTCTCTCTCTCCTCTCTCTCTCTCTCTCTCTCTCTCTCTCTCTCTTTCTCTCTCGTGTGTGTGCGCGCGCGCGCGTGCATGCAGATGCACTTATTGTGTTTTTTTCCCCTCCCTCTCCCCTTCCCCCTTCCCATCTATCGCCCTCTTCCCTTTCATCTGTATCCCCCTCCCCTTCTCTCGTCCTCCCCTCTCCCCCTTCTCAACCCCTGTCTCCCCCTCTCCTCCCCCTGTCTCCCGCTCTCCCACCTCTCTCCTCCTCTCTCCCTGTCTCCCCCTGTCTCCCCCTGTCTCCCCCTGTCTCCCCCTCTCCTCCCCCTGTCCCCCCTTCCTCTTGCATCACCGAAGCATCACTCTAGACAAAAACAGCTGACATTCATACTTCCTCATTCATGTTCAGCCCATGTTGCCCCTCGGTCTCCTTCCCTGGCGCTAGCCTTTGTTGCTCAGAAGCTTGTAAAACACGTGTTCTTGTATCTTCCCGTTTGTTTGTTACGAGTTCTGGCCTTTTTCCGATTTTTTTTATCAGTCTGTTCTTTACTTCTGTATTCATTTCTCTTTGTTTGTTTGTTTTTCTCTCTCTTACATCTCTCTCTCTCTCTCTCTCTCTCTCTCTCTCTCTCTCTCTCTCTCTCTCTCTCTCTCTCTCTCTCTCTCTCTCTCTCTCTCTCTCTCTCTCTTTCGTCTCTCTCTCTCTCTCTCTCTCTCTCTCTCTCTCTGTCTCTCTCTCTCTGTCTCTCTCTGACTCTCTCTCTCTGTCTCTCTCTGACTCTCTCTCTCTCTCTCTCTCTCTCTCTCTCTCTCTCTCTCTCTCTCTCTCTCTCTCTCTCTCTCCTTCTCTTGCTGTTTCTCGATTATCACCATCATCATCACCATCATCATCATTATTATTATCATTATTATTTGTATGTCTTTCTGCCCTCCCCCCTCTCTCCTGTCTCTTTCTCTCCTCCATCTTCCTTTCCTGTCCTCGACATCCCCATCCCTTCCCCCCCCCCTTGCCCGGGTGTAAATCCGACCATACATCTTCAGTTTCTTCCCTCGTTTACCCATAACACGGGCGTCTCTCGAGAATGGGGAAAGCGGTGCCCGTCCTCTGCCGGTGAGGGATGGTCGACGGCAGCTTCCGTAGGCCTATGGGGCCTGCCTTGTCCTTGTACATTGCTTTATTTTGTTTAGGTTGTTGGGTGTGTGTGTGTGTGTGTGTGTGTGTGTGTGTGTGTGTGTGTGTGTGTGTGTGTGTGTGTGTGTGTGTGTGTGTGTGTCTGTCTGTCTGTCTGTCTGAATGCACACATGTGTCTGTGCGTGTATGCGATCAAGCATTGCCCTAAAATGTAGCTTTTTTCTTTCCACCACAACGCTCCCTCTTCCCGGTCGGATGGACGCCCGTGGATGCCAAGGAGGGGGGAGAGGGGGGAAGGGGGGGGATCTTGTTGCTTACACAGTAACTTATCATTTTCCTCTTGAAAGGAATCCCGCTAAGCTTGCATTCGTTGTCTTTTACTGTTTTCTTTCTCCGAATTTTTTCTCGTCTTTTTATTTTAATGTTTTTCTTTGTTATTTTCATTTCGCTCTTTTCTTATTCTGTCTTCTGTATTCTTATTCCCTGACGGGTCTGAGTGTGTGGAAAAGCGAGAATAAGTGAAGCAAGAGGAAGAAGGGAGGGGAAAAGAAAGGGATAAAAAAAAAGAAATGAAAGTAAGAAAAATGGGGGAATAGGATGAAATAGCTTTTAATTCCTTCGTGAAAATGACTCGATTTTTCTTTCTTGTTCTTTCTCTTTGTATTTTTGTCTTTCTCTTCCTCCTTTTCTTTCATTTTCTTTCTCCCTCTATTTCACTTTATCTTTCTATTTTTCAAAACTTCGATGAGAAGTCCGCGAAGTTGTATTGTATGTGTATTTAAGAGGGAAGGGGGGGGGGAGGGAGAGGGGAGAGGAGGGAGAGGGAGAGGGAGAGGGAGAGGGAGAGAGAGAGAGAGAGAGAGAGGGAGAGAGAGAAATAGGTCGACTTTAATGCATAATTGCCAGTTGCTATCATTGTGAACTCAGGTCGACCAGAGAAGCAGATCGACAGAGAGATCAAACCAGACAGTCACAAATGAACCTGACCTGAAGAAAAAAAAGGAAAAAAAAGTGGAAAAATATATAAAGTAAAATGCCCCAGTAACTTCCGGGCACGAAATGTACATCTTCGCAAGAATGACAAGAAATGTTATATACATTTTTTTTCTTTTTATCGTTTTTCTCTCCTTTTTTTCTTCTTTTATCGTTACGTTTCATTTCGTAAGGCATGTGTGATTCTAACGGTAACGGAGAGTGAGGGGTAGGGAGAGGGAGGGGAGAGGAGTGGAGAGGAGAGGAGGGGAAAGGGGTAGGGAGAGGGAGGGAAGTGGAGGGGGAAAGGAGGGAGGGAGAGGGAGAGGAGGGAGAATGAAAGAAAGGTGGAAGGGATAGGTTAAGAGTTTATTTTGTACCCGTCTTTTTTTCTGCCTATTTCATCTTAAATAGGTGTAGGTTAATTGTTGGTTGTTGAGTGGGTCTGTGTCTACGTTTGTGTCCGAACTAAAGAAAAAAGAAAGGAAAAGCATACGAAATTGAATAAATGTGTGTGTTTGTGTGTGAGTGTGTGTGTATGTGTGTGTGTGTGTGTGTGTGTGTGTGTGTGTGTGTGTGTGTGTGTGTGTGTGTGTGTGTGTGTGTGTGTGTGTGTGTACAAAGATCCCGGGCAGCCACCATGCAGCCAAAGTGGCTCCCCGGGCCATCCATGAAAGGCAAAATAACCGTCCGGGAAGCGCTTTGCCCGGCCATCGTGCCGTTCCTGATGTCACTCTCCGGCCAGGAGCGATTGCCCCGCGATGTCGTTGTCTCCGTCTTTGTGTTTTGTTTTCAATCTTTCTTTTTTAATTTTATGGGAAATTTGATGTTCCTGCAGGGGTGACATTGTGAAAAGTTTTTTTTTTTTTTTTCGTTTTTATGTACATTTTTTTTGTGTGGATTTGTTGTCGCTTCTCGTTTTATTAAAAGGAAATGGAATTAGCTCCCTGAGACGTGTCTATGGACTGTTACGAGCTGAGAAGAAATTGCACTGTGCTGTTAGTTTTTCGTTTTTTTTTTCGTCTTTGCTTTTTGTGTGTGTTCTCTGACGTCTCATTTTTATTATCATGTTCGATTTCGTTTTTTTTTCTTTCTTCGTTATATTACTCTTCGTTTCTCCACTTCCCCGCTCCTGACCAGCCTCAACTTCCATAGTTATTCCGAGTTTTTCCTTCCCTTTCTTTCGTGAGGGACCTCCGCTTTTATGCCTTATGTTTATTCACTTCTTGCTCTTCTTCCTTTGTCGTTCTTCTCATTTTCCCCCATTCCCAGAGACACAATTTTAAGCTCCCCCTCCTCCTCTTCCTGTTCATCTTCATCTTCCTCTTCTTGTTCCTCCTCCTCTTCCTCTTCCTCTTCTTGTTCCTCCGTCTCCTCCTCTTTCTCTTCTTGTTCCTCTTCCTCCTCCTCCTCCTCCTCCTCCTCCTCCTCCTCCTCCTCCTCCTCCTCCTCCTCCTCCTCCTCCTCCTCCTCCTCCTCCTCCTCCTCCTCCTCCTCCTCCTCCTGCTACTGCTGCTACTGTAGAGCCTGAGAGAGGCGATGGATATGCGGTCTTCGCTATTTCTCTCTCTCCTTTTCTCTTATCTCCTCTCCTTTTCCTCTTTTTTACTCTTTTTTCTTTCTTTTCTACTTTTTTTCTCTCTTTTCTACTCTTCTTTTTCTCTTTTCTACTTTTTTCTTTTTTTTTTCTGTTTATCCTTTTCTCTTTTGCGCTCTTTTTTTCATTTTTCCTTGCCTGGCTTGCCTTGCCTCCTTTATCCTTCACATCTCTTTTCCCAATCCCCCCCCCTGAAATCTCATTTTTCCAGCCCCATCCACCTCTTTTTATTATTTATCATTTATTTATTTTTTACTTATTTACTTTACTGGTTTATTTATTATTTAGCCTGCTCATTTATTCTTATTTATTTGATCATTTGTCCATCTCTCTTGTTTTTATTTAGCCTCTTCATTTAGACTTATTTATTTGATTATACGTCAGTGTATTTGATTATTTAATTTATATACTCATAGCCTATATTATCATTATTTATGTATGTATCTGATCATTCGTTTATTTGCTCATTATCTTTATTATCATTATTTATGTATTTATTTGACTGTTCGTTTATCTGCTCGCCATAATCCGTCAATATCTTTATTTATCATTATTTATTATCAATTTTTATGCA
Source organism: Penaeus monodon (assembly GCF_015228065.2). NCBI lineage: Eukaryota > Metazoa > Arthropoda > Malacostraca > Decapoda > Penaeidae > Penaeus > Penaeus monodon. Next base: position 52,223,163 of record NC_051392.1, read on the forward strand.
TTTATTCGGCTGTTCTTTTATCCGTCCTCCGTCCCCCGCGCGAAAACGAAGCCGGCGCCGCGAAAATCCCTGGGGCGCGGACGGCGGCGGTGTCGGGGCGTGTCGTCTTTTTCTCCGCCTTGTCTCGAGAGTTTTCTGTTGTTCGGTGAGATGCTTTGAAGTGGAGGGGAGGGGAGGGGGAGGGAGGGGGTGATAGGGAGAGGGGAGAGGGGAGAGGGAGGGAAGGGGTGATAGGGAGAGGGGAGGGGGTGATAGGGAGGGAAGGGTAGGGTGGAGGAGGGGTGACAGAGGGAGGGAAGGGGTGATAGGGAGGGAAGGGTAGGGTGGATGAGGGGTGATAAGGTTGAGGGTGGTGGGGTCGAGGGAGGGAGGGAGAGGGTTGAGTGTGGTGAGTAGGAGGGATGGGGAGGGGGGTGGAGGGGTAATGGGAGGAGAGGGAGGGGAGGTAAAAGGTAGTGGGAGGGAGGGATGGGAGGGGAGGAGAAGAGGGAAGGGAGGGAGTGGTGGGGGTGGAGGGGGAGGTGGGGGATGGGTGACTTCCGCCGCCTTCCGTTATGTTCACTCGTGACGACCCGGACTCACTTTTTTTTCTTCTTCTTCTTCTCCTCCTTTGCCTTCTCCCTCCTCCTCTCTCTGATCTTCCTTCAGCTCGATTTTTAAAGATAAAGACAGGGAGATGGACAGGCAAAGAAAAGATATGGACAGGGTGAGAATGAAGGTAAAGGAAGATCGTCAGAATAGGTAGGTAGAGAGAGAGAGAGAGAGAGAGAGAAAGAGAAGAGAAGGGATGAAAAGAGAAGAGAGGAAAGAGAAGAGAAGAGAGAGAGAGAGAGAGAAAGAGGAAAGAGAGAGAAAGAGGAAAGAGAGAGAAAGAGGAAGAGAGAGAGAAAGAGGAAGAGAGAGAGAAAGAGGAAGAGAGAGAGAAAGAGGAAGAGAGAGAGAGAGAGAGAGAGAGAGAGAGAGAGAGAGAGAGAAGAGAGAGAGAGAGTCAGAGGGAGAGACGGCGGGGGGAGAAGGGGCAGAGAGCAAGAGGATATGAGGGCAGTAAGTAGAAAAAAGGTTCAAGAAATTGTTCCAGGTAATTTTAGGGTAAAGGAGTTGTTTAAGGGATGTTTACAGGTACCGTCGTGGCAGTATATTTTGCGGGTTGTTAAATCAGGTTGATTTTTTTCATTTTTTCGCACACACACATATATATATGCATACACACGCGTGAGTGGTTGTATGTGTGTATTACTGCATAAGTGTGTTACTACACACATACGGTGGGTTTGGTTGTTAAATCAGGTTGATTTTTTTCATTTTTTCATTGTGTGTGTGTGTGTGTGTGTGTGTGTGTGTGTGTGTGTGTGTGTGTGTGTGTGTGTGTGTGTGGTGTGTTGGTTATTGTATATATTATTACTTATTATATATATATATATATATATATATATATATATATATATATATATATATTATATTATATATATATATATAGTATATATATTTATATATATTATATTATTATATATATATATATATATATATATATTATATTTATATATATACAACATACATATGTGTCACATTATATTATATATATATATATATATATAATATGTTCATTATCATATATATATATATTTTTTATATATATATATATATATATATATATATATATATATATATGCATACACACGCGCGAGTGGTTGTATGTGTGTATTACTGCATAAGTGTGTTACTACACACATACGGTGGGTTTGGTCATCTTGAACAAACCTATGATGTGTGTATGTATATCGCGAACAGGCTTATTGGAATAGTTTCCTCCGGCGTCTGGAGTCACGAAACCAGGAATCTTAGTGACCGAGAGAGGAACGGAAATTTCTTGCGAAGAGTATATAGGCCTAGATGGAAGGGGATCGATTTGTATATCTTTTCTTTTTCTACTGCTATTTTTTTTTTCTTTTTCCTTATTATCATCTACTTCTTTCTTCTTCGTCTTCTTTCTCCCTCTTCTAATGAAACGGGACCAAACGAGGGTGATGGCAAGAGTGCTGGCTGTATCAGGAAAAAAAAAGATACTTCCGGTTAAGGGTTGTGGAGCGTATAGGATTGACCTTGACAGCCGTCTTGTTCACTGGCGCTGCCCCCCCCCCCATCGTGAACCCCTCTCCTTCCCTCTCCACAGTCTCTTTCCCCTCATCCCCTTCCCCTTCCTCCCATGAGTCTACCAATTCCCTTCCCCTCATGAGTATTGCTACTCTCTCCCCCATGAGTGTGATAAATCCCCCCCCCCTCCCTCATGAGCCTAGTAACCCCCTCCTCCCAAGAATCCAGCCCCCCCCCCCCTCCATGAGTGTCCACGCGTGATCTCTTGTTTCTCGTGGTCCCTTGTCACTGCCCTCTTTGATTCCATATCCCCCATGGTACGTCCGTCTCTTGCCTCTATTTCCCCCCTCGGCTTGTCTGTTTTCCTGTAATTCGCTGATTAGCCACCTGTCTTTCTCTCCTCTTCGCCTTCTATTTCACTTCCGACTGCCTCTTGTCTTGCATGCATTTTCTTTTTGGCTTGTACTATAACATCTGTGTCTCTTTCTTTGTTATGAATTTGTATGTACAGTATTTAATTTTCATTATGTTGTTTTTTCTTTATATCGTCTATTCACCGTTTATTCATCCGCCTATATTCCCCATCCTTTACCATAATTTTCAAAACACTTGCGGATACCCCTACAGCTATATTTACCCATCTCTCTCTCTCTCTCTCTCTCTCTCTCTCTCTCTCTCTCTCCCTCCCTCTCCCTCTCTCTCTCTCTCTCTCTCTCTCTCTCTCTCTCCTCTCCTCTCTCTCCCTCTCTCCCTCCCTCCCCTCTCTCTCTCTCTCTCTCTCTCTCTCTTCTCTCTCTTCTCCTCCTCTTCCCTCTCTCTCCCTCTCTCTCTCTCTCTTCTCTCTCTCCTCTCCCTCTCTCTCTCTCTCTCTCTCCTCTCTCTTCTCTTCTCCTCTCTCTCTCTCTCCTCCTCTCTCTCTCTCTCTCTCTCTCTCTCTCTCTCTCCTCCTCGTCCTCCTCCTCCTCCTCCTCCTCCTCCTCCTCCTCCTCCTCCTCCTCCTCCTCCTCCTCCTCCCTGCCTCCCATATTCATCCATCTATCTATCTCTTCCCCCCGTTCAAAATCCCTCAATTTCCATTTCCAGATTGAAGCCGCGCTTAGGAAATTATTTTCGGGTGACATTTGTGGGAATATATTGGTGTTCGCGGATCGTGTTTTTTTTTTATCTATGTATTTTTTTTTATGAGAGGATTTTTATATATATATTGGATATGAGACACACGGCCTGGATCGTGGACACAGACAGGTCATGCAGGATGTTGGATATGGTCGTTTCACTTCAGGATGGGACATATTTGTGGGTTATATATTCGTGTGAATTTTACTGAATCGATTTTTTTTTATGGGTTATGTGTGTTTTGTTGGAAATGGGTTAATGGATCAGGATGTATGGAATGGGCCATGATTTATGTATATTTGAATAATGATAGTGATGATGATGGTAATAATTGATGATGATTATAAAAATTAATAATGGGAATGATAGTAGTAACAATAATTAGGTGGAACAAGGAAAGTAGGCCTATACATAAGGAAGGGACCCCCCAGAAAATAAAAGTAAAAGGGAGAGAGAGAGAGAAAGAGAAAGAGAGAGAGAGAGGAGAGAGAAAGAAAGAGAAAGTGAGAGAGAGAGGAGAGAGAGAAAGAGAAAGTGAGAGAAAGAATGAAATGTATAGGAGTCCACATTTTATTATGATTATCACCTCGAATGGTTGCCCCGAGACCCTGGTCTCTCTCTCTCTCTCTCTCTCTCTCTCTCTCTCTCTCTCTCTCTTCTCTCTCCTCTCTCTCCTCTCTCTCCTCCCTCCCTCCCCTCCCTCCCTCCCTCCCTCTCCTCCCCCTCCTCTCCTCTCTCTCTCTCTCTCTCTCCTCTCCTCTCCTCTCTCTCTCCTCTCTCTCCCTCCCTCCTCCCTCCCTCCCCCCTCCTCTCCCCCCTCCCTCCCTCTCTCTTCCTCCCTCTCCCTCTCCCTCCCCCTCCCTCTCTCTCACTCACTTTCCGGCCACCACACCGAGATCCTAGTCCATATATGATGCACTCTCACCTATAGAACTTCTAACCTCGCACTAGTTCGTTGTTCAGCTGATCACAAATCGCTTGTAGTTTTTTGCGAGTTATATAACTGTGTGTGTGTGTGTGTGTGTGTGTGTGTGTGTGTGTGTGTGTGTGTGTGTGTGTGTGTGTGTGTGTGTGTGTGTTGTGAGGATGCGGAAGCCTGTTAAAGGTAGAGATTTGAAGTGGCTTTGATTAAGTGAGATAACGGTGGTCTTTTATATATATATATATATATAATATATATATATATATATATATATATATATATATATATATACATATATATATACATATATATATATATATATATATATATATATATATATATATATATATATATATATATGATGTGGTTAGAATAATCATGAATGTGGTGAAACCACGTTGCTGTTCTTCATTTTCTGTTTTTATGATTATTTTTCTCACTTGAGTATTATAAAGCATTAGTTTCAATTGTCTGCCGCTGCAGAGGGTGGTGTGTCCGGTCGGCGTGTTCTGTGCCCGCCGAGATCATAAATTTCTTAGTAGCCTGAAACAAACTTCCAAGGATAAACCAAGAGCTCTTCAAAGGTCTTTCTTAGCCACTAAGCTGTATCACACAGATGCTTGGGCAGAAAGCCAAAATTCCCTGTCTGTAATTCCTGGTTAAGCATTTAAGCCCGTGCCTCCCCCCCTTCCCTTCCCCCTCGCTTCGTCCCACGCCGCCACAATGGCAGAAGCGCGCCAAATTTTCTCAAATTTGGCGGCAACTGTGACGGCACCTACTCTTAACGTCCACTTTCCTCCGGCCTCTGGTGGGATTTACGACCGTACTGCTCCCGGCGTCGGAACACGTGAGCGGGGAGCCGCGGGAGTGTTACCTGGGCCTACATCAGGTTTATTGATTGGCTCCGCTTACACATACACTTCTCGTAAATTACTTGCGTCGGCTTCTTTTCGGCTGAGAATAAACTATCGGGAGAAGAATTGTGTGTTGTTTATGGCTCTTAGAATCGAGGCGGGGCGGGCGAGCAGGTACCCGCGGGCCAGACAGATGGCGATCCTTGGCTGCTGCTGCCGTGGGGTGGGAGCAACTGCCTTCTTGATTCTTTCTCGAATCTCCTTGCCCGTTGTTACCTGAAAGGTTGTTACTAATCGAGAATTGCCTTTTACCTGCGTGTGCTACCTACCAGCCACGGTGGATTATCCTCTTGTAGCCAAGCATGATGCGTACAAACTAGTATGGATATCTCTCTCTCTCTCATTCTCTCTCTCTCTCTCTCTCTCTCTCTCTCTCTCTCTCTCTCTCTCTCTCTCTCTCTCTCTCTCTCTCTCTCTCTCTCTCTCTCTCTCTCTCTCTCTCTCTCTCTCTCTTTCACCCTTCTTTCCTCTCCTTCTTTCCTGTGGGAGATCCAGATATTTATAATTTTTAAAAAATCAAGCCACGACACCCAACGCACAAATGGATTTTATAATTAATGTTTCATTAATTCACTTTCTGCTAATATCTCTTCTGTTGGCTTTCACTGATTTTTCTCTCAGATATTCGGTCGTACTTTCCATCGTGCAAGCCCTCTTCTCTGCTTGTCATGCTTGCTTCATATCGGATCTTATTGCTGCGTGAAAGTGTCATCGTAATGTTGTTTTTATGTTTTCTCTTTCTGTTAAGACTCGTGTGTTCGGTGTTTTGTGTGGGTGCGTATTTTTCACTTCTTATGCTCTCGTTCTAGTTCTCTCTCTCTCTCTCTCTCTCTCTCTCTCTCTCTCTCTCTCTCTCTCTCTCTCTCTCTCTCTCTCTCTCTCTCTCTCTCTCTCTCTCTCTCCTCCCTCCCTCCCTCCCTCCCTCCCTCCCTCCCTCCCTCTCCCTCTCTCTCTCTCTCTCTCTCTCTCTCTCTCTCTCTCTCTCTCTCTCTCTCTCTCTCTCTCTCTCTCTCTCTCCCTCTCCCTCACTCGCCGTTTCCTCACTTTCCATCTCTCCTCCATATCCTCCTGTAAGCATTTCCATCCTCAACCTTGAACATCGTGTGGCAGGCGGAAACGAATAATAACAATGCGCTCAGAATTGTATAATTCTGCGCCAGAGGCAAATGAAGGAGACATCTGCCGAATGAGATACAGTTTCATATGCAGAGCATGTGTATTTTTATAGGAGGCTTTGGTATTATTTATGCATGTATATGTATTCGCTGTCTATGTCTTTGTTTGTATGCCTTGTCTTTTTCTCTCGTACTATCTCTCTCTTGATTATTTTCGCCCTCTTTCTTTCTTTCTCTCTCTCTCTCTCTCTCTCTCTCTCTCTCTCTCTCTCTCTCTCTCTCTCTCTCTCTCTCTCTCTCTCTCTCTCTCTCTCTCTCTCTCTCTCTCTCTCTCTCTCTCCTCTCTCTCTCTCTCTCTCTCTCTCTCTCTCTCTCTCTCTCTCTCTCTCTCTCTCTCTCTCTCTCTCTCTCTCTCTCTCTCTCTCTCTCTCTCTCTCTCTCTCTCCCCAACTTCCTCTCCATCTCACTTTTCCTCTCCCTCTCTCCACACACATGCATCCACGTATTTTGTGCGCTTTTAATAATTCGTGTGGGGCGAGCGACAGTGTAGTGGAAAGGTTAATTTTAATAATGTGTTGGGCCACTTAGGAGACGCTTTTGAGAGGGCCTTCATAGCCGGGTAGGCACGAACGGTGAGTGGTTGAGAGAGAGAGAGAGAAAGAGAGAGAGAGAGAGAGAGAGAGAGAGAGAGAGAGAGAGAGAGAGAGAGAGAGAGAGAGAGAGAGAGAGAGAGAGAGAGAGAGAGGCAGGGATGAAGAAAGAGGGGGAGAAAAGAAAGAAGGAAAGGGCATAGGTGCTTTATTACAGTCGGGGCTCGTCACTGTCCCACTTAACACCTGCGTGGTACCCCCCCTCCCCTCCCCTTGCTTCTCCCTCCCTTCTCTTATCAACCTAGTGTCCTAGATCAGTGTGAAAATCAGAATCCTCCTCCATCGCCCCCCGAGGGAAGGGTTTAGGTTGGGGGGTGGGGCTGGGGGGGGGGTGATACCATAAACCAAAGTAACGCCTTTGAGAACTGTAACGGAACAGTGACGAGAGCTGGACAGTTTGGATGGGATTGAGGTCACTGGAGCATTGTGACCTGTTGTGACCTATGTTTTCGTAGTGTGGGAGAGGGGGAGAGAGAAGGTAAAAGGGGTGAGCGGGTGAGTGGGGAGGGGGGGCGAGAGGGATGCGCAAGTGATTGTATGATGGAGGGAAGAAAAGAGTGTGTGGGCTAGTAAGTGATTAAGAGAGATGGAGAGAGGAGTGATTTTTTCTCAATATTTATCTTATCAAACGTCGCCCTTGTTATTATCTCTATAAATACCTGCGTCGTGAAGAATTTAAGATGAAATTACGAACAAGATAAAATAAGGTAAATTGAGAGATTTTGGGTACACAAGAAATCTTTCATAATTGCGAAACCGTACAGTGTGCGTGGAGGCTTAATGAGACAGGTTGAAGGCTGGAGAAGCAAGAGGGGGGGGGCACAGGCGAGGCAACTTGGTAAACTCGGTCCACGTTGGGATAAAGTATACAGAGAAAGAGGAAAGGCGTGGATAATATATCAATCATATTTTACAGAGAGAGGACAGTCCGTTTTTAAGTTAGCTTTCGAATGATAAATCAACAGAGGAATGCACGTTTTATCACACGATCTTGGATGCTGATACAAGTTTTCTAGCGTCTATCGCATCTCTTCAGAGGTAGAAATCGGAGAAGAAAAGTTTTAGATCGAAAACCGAAGAGAGGCGAGAGAGAGCGAGAAACGTTCGGGATTTCATATCTCGGGAAGTTCTCGAGTCTCGGGGAGAGTAAACAAACAAGGAAAGAAATACCTAGAAAGAAGTTTGAGAAGAAGTCGATATTGAACTTCCGAAGTCTTGGAGGACGCGCCATGGGTGTAGGGAGGGAGAGGGGGAAGAGGGAAAAAGAAAGAGAAGAAAGGCCAAGGGAGGAGAAGAGGCGGGAAGACGAGAATAAACGCAAGACTGATTGAAGAAAACAGAAAATTACGAAATGGTTCTAGATGAAAAAATCAACTAAAACCAGTGGGAGAAGCAAAGGATGACATGAACGATAAACCACATGGACATTCTAGAGATTAGAAGAGAGAAAGAGAAAAATAAGAGAAGAAACGAAAGTGAAGAAAGAGAGAAAGAAGCGGAAGTGAAGAAGAAAGAAAGAAAAACGAAAATGAAGAGAGAGAAAGAAACGAAAATGAAGAAAGAGAAAGAAATGAAAAGAGGAGAAAGAGAGAAAAACGAAAAGAGGAGAGATAGGTAGAAACGAAAGAGAAGAGAGAGAGAGAGAGAGAGAGAAAGAGAGAGAGAGAGAGAGAGAGAGAGAGAGAGAGAGAGAGAGAGAGAGAGAGAGAGAGAGAGAGGAAGAGGGAGCGGGAGCGGGAGGTCCTGGTCATAGCATTTACAGCTGTGTCCCAGAACGGCTGCTAATCAGTCGCTCTCCCTCAGGTGCCGATTGGTCGGTCTTCCTTCGCCGGGAACCTGCTGTCGTTGGGGCTGTTTCTTCCTTATTTATTAATTTCTTCCTTTCGGTTGGTTGTATTTACATTTAGATTTTTTTTTCTTTTTTGGTTTGTTTATTCGGCTTTTTTGATGAGGAGGGATTTCGTATTTTCGCTTTTTTTATTTTATTTATTATTATTTTTTTTTTGCCGGGGAAACTTCGATGAACATGTGTTCATCGCCGGCCACGTGATGTAAGGAGGCCCGGTGCGGCTTCAAGTTACGTTCAAATGTTCAACGAAGGATGGCGTCTGCGATAATTGATGGTGATGGAAGCTGTACGCTGGTGTGATGATAGATGCTTCGATGATTATGGTAATGATGATTACTGTTGCCTCGGCTATTATAGCGTTCAGATGACTAATGTTCATGTATATGATTATTTTATCGTCTTTATTACGGTGTGTGTGTGTTTGCGTGTGCGAGTGTGCGCTCGCTCGCTCGCTCACATGTGTCGGTGTATCTGCGTATCCGAGAGAGAGAGAGAGAGAGAGAGAGAGAGAGAGAGAGAGAGAGAGAGAGAGAGAGAGAGAGAGAGAGAGAGAGAGAGAGAGTTAGAGTTTTAATGCATAACTGCCATTTGGCGACATGTAACTGGTTCCTCAAAAGTGGTGTCTTCAGGCACAGGTGTGTGACAGGTGTTCGGCGGAAGACCTGATTGGGTGCGGGAGGGGGGGCGGGTGAAGGACGGGGGAAAGGGGGGAGTGGAAAAACAAGAGATCAAGGGGGATGGGGATTAAGAAGGGTTAATGTGGGAGAGGGTAAGTTCGGTAGAAATGGCATGGAAGGTATTTATAAAGATTTATAATGTGTGTGTGTGTGACCGAATGTATGTTGAATGGTCGAAAAACCTGTCTGTTGAGACTGCTTTAAGGAGAGTAATGAGAAGAGTGGTCTGTGCAGGCAAAAGAGGATGTCAAAGTAATTATAACTTTAGGCTGAAATAGCAAGCTAAGACAGACGTTTTTAGGAGTTTATAATAAAAGAAAAATGAAGATACAGAGAAAGGAAAATTTGGGAAGGACGTAGGGAAGGGAATAAGGAAAGATGTTATGATAATAATAATAATGCTGATGATAATGACAAGAATAATGAAAAGGATCATAATATTAATAAAGATAAGAATAGTGATAATGATAATAATAGTAGTTATAATAATAGTAATAATGTTATTGATGAAGATAGTGATGATAGTAATAATGCTAATAATACTAATAAATTTCTATAACGGCTTTGAAATAGAATGGAGAACGAAAAGGTCGGGAAGGAGGAAGTTTGAAAATATATAGGAAAGGGCCCTGTCTAACGGGCCTGTGGTCAGCAACCAAATTGGCCAAAAATGTCGCAGAAGGGACACCTTTTTTATTTTCCTTTTTTTTTAATGGACCTTAAAATCAATAGTTTGAATTAAGAGTTGAAGCCATTCTGTGTCTGAAGTTCATCCTTAAAGCTTATCAAGAATGAGAACCGTTTGTGCGAAAAGGTCTGGTTTACACACACATTTTTTTTCACGGAGGATGAATGAAAAGCATTCATCATCCCAGCGTTGCAGATATCCTCGTTCATATTTTAGCCTGTTGCCCAACGCTACTCCCCCCCCCCTCCTCTGCCTTGCTCTCTGAACTCTTCTTCTGCTCTCCCCTTTTCCCTCTGAACCCTCTCTTTCTCCCCTTCCAAATTTCGCATTTCATTTTCCTCTTTTTCCCTTTATGAAGGTTCACTTTTCTTCTCTTCGTTTCATCCTCTCTCCTCTCTCTCTCTCCCTCTCTCCCTCTCTCTCTCTCTCTCTCTCTCTCTCTCTCTCTCTCTCTCTCTCTCTCTCTCTCTCTCTCTCTCTCTCTCTCTCTCTCTCTCTCTCTCTCCCGTTCCGTTCTTTCCTTTTCTCGCATTTCCCGTTCTTAACTCTCTGCCTCTGCTCTCCGTTTTCCCCTTAACCCCTCTCCTTCTCTCTTGCTCCCTCCTCCCATTCGCGGTTTGGCGTGGCCTAGGCCGAGGTTGCGGTTGTCGGCCGTTGCGGGGGCGTCGCAGGACAAACTGCGGTATGGGTGGGGGTGGGCATTGTAGGGGTCGAGGGAGTAGGGGGAGGTAGGGAGGGAGAGGGGGTAGGCGTGATAGTGGGTTGGGGAGGTAGGGGGGGGGCGGTTATGGTGGTTTTGAATTTTCTCAGAGTCACGGTCAAGAAATGGTCATCTTGACCAATCGATGGTCTCTCTCTCTCTCTCTCTCTCTCTCTCTCTCTCTCTCTCTCTCTCTCTCTCTCTCTCTCTCTCTCTCTCTCTCTCTCTCTCTCTCTCTCTCTCTCTCTCTCTCTCTCTCTCTCTCTCTCTCTCTCTCTCTCTCTCTCTCTCTCTCTCTCTCTCACTCTCTCTCTCTCTCTCTAAAATTCTTGAATATGCCTACGCCTACTTCCCCAATTGATTGATGAAGGCATACACACGTGGTCTCGGGAACAGCGATAACTACCATGTATAGCTATAACAGGTAATTTTCCTTGGTAATTGGTAGCCCAGGTATTACGGTGGTCGAGTCCCTCTTGATACCAAAAGTGCAAGTAGTAGGGTGGTTAATATTTCCTGGTAGTGAGGGAAGGTTGGAGGAAGGAAGGTAAGGTAAATGGGAAGGGACAGAAAGATCGGGAAGGTGACTTCTTAATCCCTCTCTCCTTCCCTCCTTCAATTCTTCTCACTCCCTCCCTCGCTTCCCTCTCTCTTACCTCTCCCTTCCCTCTCCACTTCCCACCTTTCCTTTCTTCCTCTCCTCTTCCCTCCCCATCCATCTCCTCTTTCCCTTCTTTCTGTCTTCCTATCTCCCTCTCTATTTCCTCCTTCCCTTCCTCCCTTCCCTCCCTACCTCCTTGCCTTCTTCCCTTCCTTTCCTCTTTTCCTCCCGCCCTCCCTTACTCTCTCCCTCCTTCCTTTTTCCTCGTCTCCCTCCCGCTTCCTCCAGTCCAGTCCAAAGCCTCCGGCAAGGCCACGGCATGACTCGGGGAGAATGACGACAGCGTGACGGAGGTGAGGGAGAGGGGGGGGGGTATATTGTTGGATTAGGAGGGGGGGGAGGAGGGGGCGTCGAGGGAACACACAACTTTTGATGACGAGTGATCCGGGATGTTATGTTCAGGCCGGGATTAGTTCGACCATCATATAACGTCGTATTGTTGTCTGTCCGTCGGAGAAGCAGACACGGTGGAAGGCTAAGCAAGCAGGCAAGCAGGCAGGCGCGAAAGCCCGCGCGCGCGCGCACACACACACACACACACACACACACACACACACACACTCACTCACTCACTCACTCACTCACTCACTCACTCACTCACTCACTCACTCACTCACTCACTCACACCCTCACTCACTACACACTCACACACACATACACATACACATACACATACACATACATACGCGCACGCACGCGCACACGCACACGCACACGCGCGCACGCAAGGAGAGAGGTCAGTAAATATCTTAGCCTTCCCACCCTTGACATTTGCCGCAGTAGCCTGAAAAAATAGTTATTTCATACTTTACACACATGGGTCCACAAGAGCGCGGTTATTATTATTTTCCGGATATAGCGACCTCTTTTCGTTTCGTATTATTATTATTTTTTATTGCCTGAAGTTTGAGGTTAATGTTATTACAAATTCTCTGTAATCGGTATTGTTGCAAATTGCGTTGACAGGTGTGGGTGAATTAATTTTTGGCGGTGAGTAATAATCTTGATGACGAGTATAGCGATTTCTTTGTTTCATGTGTTCAATTTCACATTTCGAAGGTCACTTTCTTTCTTTACTATTTTTTCTGTTTTCATCGCCGTTTGATTTTTTTTCTGATCCTCTTGTATATTTGTTCTCTTTTTTTTCCTTTCTTATGCCCCTTTTTCTTTCCCAACTGGCCTCGTTATGTATAATATTACGTTTCCCGGTCTTCAGGGTTCCTACCCCCCCCCCTCTCCCCGCGTCATCTTGGCCATGTTGCAGGCCTGGATGCGGTTGGCGGGAGGCTGCTGCGCACTCCTCTTCCTTTTTTCTCGTCCTTGTCGCTCTGTTATTGCTTCCTTTCTTGTTATTTTGCTTCTTTCTCTTCCTCTTCCTCTTCTTCATCGTCTTCTTCTTCTTCTTCACCGTCTTCTTCTTCTTCTTCTTCTTACTCTTCTACATTCTTCTTCTTACTCTTCCTTCAGCTCCTCCTCCTCCTCTTGCTTCTTTTCCCCTTTCCTCACCAGTTAGCTTCCTCCTCTCAAACACCTTTCCACAATCTTTCTTCTTTCCTTCCCTCTGTCTTCTCTCACCCTCTCCCCTTCCCTTCTGCCACCGTCACCGGGGTCAGGTTGCTGTCAGCGAGGTGGTCAAGCTGTCGTTGGGTTTAGAGGGCAGAGGTGGTGGAAGGGGGGGGGGGGGCATGGGCGGCTTGGCGAAGACGCGAATTCGTGGGGAGTCGGAGGGGGGGTGGGTGAAGGGGGAAGCGAAATTGTAGTTGGGAAGAGGGAGTAAAGATGGGTGGGAGGGAGGGATGGGAGGAGAGAGGGGAGAGGTAATAGGGAAGGAGAGGCGGAATGGTGGAATAGGGAGAGCGAGGGAAAGACCATGGGGAAGGGAGGGAAGAAAGGACGGAGGGAAGGAGGGGAGTGAATGGGTTATAAATGCTCAATGTAAAAAAGTTAAGAGGGAGTTGGTGGGTGTGCGTGGATGAATGGGGGTGGGGATCAGATAGGTGATGAATGGGGTGTTGAAGAAGTATCGAAGGGGTGAAAAGAGAAGAAAGAAAGAGGGAGAGCGGAAAGTGTGATGAGTAGATGGAGGAGGAGGTGGTGAGGAGGAGGAGGATGAGGGATAAAAGACGGGGGATGTTGCCGGGGCATGGCAAAGGCCTCAAGGTCATTCGAAGACGCTTGTGGTTAGGCCTAAGGGAGAAGACCAGCATGGGCGGAGGGGGAGGAAGAGGAGGGAGGAGGGAAGGGGGGCGGAGAATTATTCGTGGCAGGTAAAAAGTCCAGGGCGGGCGTGACGGTTGATGGTGGGGGGGGGGGGGTAAAGGAGGGAGAAGAGAAGAGGGAGGAGGAGAGGAAGGAGAGAGAAGAGTGGAAGGAGGAGGAAGGAAGGGAGGGGGAGGAGGAGGGATTTAAGAAGGGAAGGGGGCGTGATAATTATGTTCCTGTTGACGGAATCCGAACGGCTCTTGAAATGAATGTGTGTGTGTGTTCATTCATGTGTGTATGTCATTCCCACCCTTTGTTACATAATGCGTACACGGTTAAAAAGAAAAGAAGAAAAAATGTAGAAGTGAATTCCAGAATAAACTTGCTACAAAGAAATAGCATAGAGCACTTTATTCCGAAGCTTGTATATTTGTTTCCAATAACCTCAGTGTGGAATACCTCTTTCATCGTTCATTCCTGTTTGGGAATGGAAGGGGCGAGTGGCTGAGGGGAAAGACGGTTGTAATTGTGTTAAAAGGGGTGAGAGGAGGTCGCAGTTCGAAAGAAAATATGGTATTTATAGAAAGGTAAAAGTGATGGTAGTAAGAAAAATGGTTAGAATGGAATAGACAGTAAATGAGAAAGTGTTGATGGTTTGACTCGTGAGACTGGCCATGAGCATTGCCATAACGGAATAAACAGTATATGAGACTAGAAATCCAGAGACTTTGCCGCGGATAATTGCAATTACAGTGCTAAAAGACAGTGTTACGACATTTTGAAGGCGATGATTTTCGAGACGGGGAATGAGCAAGTAGTATTGTAAAGAGTAAATGAATGGTGTATGTGATGAACGGTGGTGCGTAAAATCCTCTATTTTGACACCAACATTATTTAAACTTAACAAAACTGGATTTTTTTATTGTATGCCAGGCTGTCAGTACATGATCAGTCGCATGTTGGCAGAATGGATAAGTCATGTAAAATAAAAGGTAAAAAAAAATATTCCCTGGCAGGACATTATTATTTATTCAAACAAAGAGCATCGTACTTTTATCCTCTCGCGAACTGGAGCCCTTTAACTTCACCCGAACAGGATTATATTTTGGTGGCTCCGGTTTGAATGTGTGTTTCTCTCTCCCGGTTCCGCTGCTGCCAAGGGAAATGCTGTAACTATTCTGTCTAAAAGTTTTGCGTTTTACATTGACGCCTCTTATTTCTTGCTTGCTTTTTTTTTTTTTACGAAGCGGAGGAAGACGAGTGTCAATAGAATTTTGAATGTTGAGGGTGCTGTATGTTTTAGGATTTTTTTTCGGGTTTTCGGGATTTGTTTATTTGATGTATTTTTCTCTTGCTGTCTCGCATTTTTTTAGACAACGAAAGGTGAAAAAGATTAATGGAACTCTGAATGCGAAGCGCATACTTGAAAGAAATTGGAAAGCTTTAACTTCTTCTTTCCCCTCCATTAATCCATTCCCCATTCCCCATGGCTTTGAATGTGATATTCCCATTTATATTCATGTCAAGCGAGAGGTGGGGATTGGAGGAGTGCGGATTGACGGGGAGGAGGAGGAGAGGGGACTGGTGGAGGGAGGGGGAGGGGAAGAGGAAGAGAGAAGGGGGAAGGGGGGAGGACGAGGGAAGGGGGAGGGGAAGAGGGAAGGGGAGGGGAAGGTTCTATTGACTGATCTGCATAACTTCGGTTAAAGGATTATTGGGGAGAAATATGCCCCGCTGCAGCCCCGAAGCTGGGGAGAGATTACGGCATTTGGCGGAAGGCGATGAGAAAATCGAAGGAAGGCTTTGGTGTCGGCTGTTGGAGAGGATTTGAAAATTATTTTGCGCGTGCTCTCTGTTTGTCTGTTTGTCTGTCTGTCTGTCTGTCTGTCTGTCTGCCCTGCCTCTCCCCTTCTCGTCCTCGTATAGTTTCTCTCTCTCTCTCTCTCTCTCTCTCTCTCTCTCTCTCTCTCTCTCTCTCTCTCTCGCCCCCTCCACAGCTTCCCTCCTTCCCCCACACAACCCTCCCTCCCCCCACTCACACAACCCTGCCTCCCCACGCACCCTCCCCATCCCCATCTCTGCCCCCACTCTAGCAATATCAACTGCCATGACGCGGCGTACAGCCTGCCGAAGCCCCATAAGAATTAATTACAATCATTAATCAAAACTTAGGCGAAGAAAGGGCACGGCCGAACTTGCACTTCTTCCCCGGCGAGTTAATTAAGTGTTCCGGCGAGCGAGAAAGTTCTTGGAAGATGTTTTCGCGATCGAAGAGGCGCCTCCGAAGGGTTCTGCCGGAGATGTTTGTTTGTGTTGTGACGCCACCGGTGGATTTTGGCGGAAGTGAAGGGAATGGGTGGGGGGGGGGGGGAGAGGTTGAGGAAGGTTGGTGGGGGGGAGTCAAAAGGGACTGAGGAGAGGGGTAAGCTTGACCTTTCCGTTTATATTGTTATTGTTTCTCCTCATCTTCTCGTCATGCTCCTCAGTCTCCTCATTCTCTGTATCTTCATCCTGCTTCTTGCTCAGGCTTCTCCTTCTACTCCTCTTCCTCCTCCTCCTCTTTCTCCCTTCTCCTCCTCCTCCTCCTTTCCCTCCCTTCTCCTCCTCCTTTCCCTCCCATCTCCTCCTCCTTTCCCTCCTTCTTTCCCACTCCTTTCCTCTTCTTATCCTTCTTATTCCTCCTTTTCCATCTCCCCGTCTTTCTCCCCTTATCTCTTCCTTCCCCTCTCCTCTCGTCTGCTCTTCACTTCCTCTTCCCCTTGCTCTTCCTCCTCCGTGCGCGGCCCCGAGTAGCGCGGAGGCGTAGACAAAGGGGAGAGCGCGAAGGAATATGAGAACAATGAAGATTCCGTTAATATCTTAATTATGATCGCTCCCGAAACCCTTGCTGGAGACTCCTCGGGTGACGGTCCGTGCCTCGAGTCGGTGGCTCGGTTCCCTTGCCTCTCCTTTTCTGTCTCCCTTTTTCTGTCTCCCTCCTCTTTCTCTCTTTCTCTTTTTCTCTCTTTCTCTTTTTCTCTCTTTCTCTTTTTCTCTCTTTTTCTTTTTCTCTCTTATTCTTTTTCTCATTCTTTTTCTCATTCTCTCTCTCTCTCTCTCTCTCTCTCTCTCTCTCTCTCTCTCTCTCTCTCTCTCTCTCTCTCCCGAACCATAAAGCCGAGGAAGGCCATAGAGATAAGAAGGCCTAGGGGCAAAGGGGTCATGAGGTCAGGTGAGCGAGGGAGATATCGAGAGAGAGAGAGAAAAAAAATGGACAGAGATATTTCTTTTTTACGCGCATTCCCTTGGATTACATTTCGAAGGAGATCTGAAAGTGTCATTTTATTAATGGGTTTTGGAGAGTTCTTTATTTATAACTTGTTATTGTTGTTGTTGTGTTGGTAATGTTGTTCTTAGGCATTATCACGCACTCATACTCTCTCTCTCTCTCTCTCTCTCTCTCTCTCTCTCTCTCTCTCTCTCTCTCTCTCTCTCTCTCTCTCTCTCACTCACTCTCCCCCTTCTACCCTCTCCCTCTCCCCCCTTCCCCTTCCCCTTCTACCCTCTCCCTCTCCCCCTCCCTCCCTCCATTTCCTTTGTTCTTCGTGTTCTTCGTCAGTCATCACAGCAAAGCTAGGGAGGAAGGGCCGTATGGCACCGTAAACAACGAGCTCGTTATGGCACTGTCGAAGGGGTTGTTGCCCTCGAGGAGCCCTTCTTAAACACGGCTCTAAATGGCCCTCTCAGCACCTCGGCTTGACACCCCTGATGTATTTTTATAGGCCTATGTCGAGGCGAAAGGAGAAGGGGAGCCGTAGGAAATCCGTCTTGGTTAAAGGAGGTTTTACGGGTGGTTGTGGTGAGGGGATTGAGGTTGGTGTGGAATTGCAGTCTTGGGAATGCAGGCCCTGTTTTATTTTTCTGTTGTTTTAATTCGTTTTGTTTTATTTTATTTCATTTATTCATTTGTTTGTTTTATTATTTTCTAGGTGTTTTTATGGGTTGGATTTTTCAGCCGCTTGTGTGATGTCGTGTATGTTAGAAAATCGATTTCTTTTGTGACAGGGGCATGAAACAGGTGGGTGGATAAGGGTAATTTATTCATGGGGTAAAAAGTACATCATTTTTATTCTTAAAAATCCGCCCTCAGTCTGCACCCGGCGATGTGTCCACGATTCGTCATTCTTAAGGTGATGAATAGCCTGTTGATCCTGATGAATTATGGCTTAGGAAGACTTTTTATTCATTATTTTCAAGGCCAGGCAATTAGGTGCTCAAAGCCATGATTTTTTATTATATAAAGAGTTTGGGTCATAAATCAACCTCGAAACGAAGAGAGAGAGAACAAATGCAGAAAAAACTCATGTTTGAATATGTAATTTCGGCGTTATCGTCTGGTCTTGTCTTGTAGGCTGTCGACGCTTGTTGATAGGCCTAGTGCTTAAGGGTGGAGGGGAGGGGGGAGAGCGAATGGATGTGTTAACAAGATGTGAACGAGGGTTAGAGTGCTGGCGGACGTCCATCACAAGGTTGTGCGTTAAACTGCTCTCGTGTTTATCTTCGCGAGGGCTGTTGGCGGATGTGAACGAGCGCGTGTTGTTTGGTTAAGCTGCGTTTCCCGGATTAGGATGTGAACGGGTAGTTGGTGGTGGGGGTGGGGGGCTGCTGTTAATCTACTTGGGCATTCTCGTTCTTCGATTTTTGTTTTCTTATCTGTTTCTTTATTTCATTTATGCTCCTCAGTCTTCTCATTCTCTCCATCTTCTTCGTCCCTCTTGCTTCATGCTCCTCCTCTCTTCTTCTCATGCTCCTCCCGAGATGGTGTGTTATTTGTCTGATTCGATTATCTTTGATTATTTATTAGACTCGCATGAAGGTAGCACAGCTTACTGCGAAAGAGGCGTTATCAGTTTTGCAATTGCATTTCGCAC
>NC_051392.1:52249157-52254157 GCF_015228065.2 Penaeus monodon
CGAGACAGCGACCCCCTCGGCTGACCTTTGACCTCCACGGGTTGATATAACGTCGAGCGTTGCGTAAGAAGCTTGTCTTGCGCGTTGCATCACCGGAAGTTCCGTCCCGCCAGGCCCGTAAATCATTCTCTATAAACTTAATTCATCGCCCCTTTATCTCGAGGAAAAAATTAAACAAAAGGAGTTTATCGGTAAAATTCTTGAGATCCTAAGCCTAAGACGCGCTTCCCTCATCGCCGACAGGAGTGTTAAACATATCCTCTCCCCCCCCTCATCCTACCCCCTCCCCATTTTTTTGTTGGATTAAGATTATGGGTTTGTGTTCTGGAGAGCCGGTCAACTATATCCCGGTGCTATTATTGAGACCTGGAAGCGCGCTCAGTTGCACAAACTCGTGGGTTTTGTGTAGAAGAAAGAGCGGCCGCCTTTTTCTGAATCCCAAAAGGGTCTTGTTAAACTCTTTTTTTTCAATTTATTTATCTGTTTTTTATATTTCTTGTATATTTTGTTTGGTATTCTTTGCGGGATTTCTGCGTCTCTTTCCAATTTGCTGAAGCCTTTAGATAAATGGATAAATTAAAACTTTAACTTACGACGCTGAGATGCGTTCGCCTCACTTGGCTCTCTTGGTTTAATTTGCTTCACGTCGACCCTTCAACCTGACCCGACCTCCCTCTTGTGTGTGCTTGCCCTTGTCTGCTCCTCTTTCCGTTGCTTCTCCCTCTTTCTCTCTTTTACCGTTTCTCTCTTTCCTTTCCTCAGACTTAAAGAAGAGGCCCAGGAGGATTTTGAGACTTGTCTCATCTTTCGGTAAATCTATTTATCAATGTTTTTTTTTATCTTGCCCTTTTAAAGTGGAAACAATCTCTCTGTTTAATATTAGAGAGAGGGAAAAAGAATGAAACTCCTAAAGGCGTTTTATTCAGCATCCAATTAAACCGAGATCCATTCACTCGGCGCCTATTAATCCAGCAGCCCTATTATCCGGCGTTTCGTGGAGCCCAAACTCTAACGCTGCCAAGTTAATAGTACGAAGGAATCACTTACCCGTAATAGGTCGGTTTAATTTCCGATTTAGGAACGGGGGGGGGGGATGATAGGTGATAGTGTTTGATTAGGGCCCCCAACCCCCCTTAGTGTTTTCTCTCTTTCTGTTTGTTTGTCTGTTTGGGACTCTTTTCTTTTCTGTCTCTTCTCTCTCTCTCTCTCTCTCTCTCCTCTCTCTCTCTCTCTCTCTCTCTCTCTCTCTCTCTCTCTCCCTCTTCTCTCTCTCTCTCTCATCTCTCTCTCCTCTCTCTCTCTCTCTCTCTCTCTCTCTCTCTCTCTCTCTTTTCTCTCTCTCTCACTCTCTCTCTCTCTCTCTCTCTCTCTTTTTCCTCTCCTCTTTCTCTCTCTCTTCTCCTCTTTCTCTCTCTTCTCCTCTCTCTCTCTCTCTCTCTCTCTCTCTCTCTCTCTCCAGGCATTTATACTGGCTTATGAATAGTCTATCTCTCTCTCTCTCTCTCTCTCTCTCTCTCTCTCTTTCTCTCTCTCTCTCTCTCTCGTCCCTCTCTCTCTCTTCTCTCTCTCTCTCTCCCTCCCTCCCTCCCTCCCTCCCCTCCCTCCCTCCCCCCTCCCTCCCTCCCTCCCTCCCTCCCTCCCCCCCCCTTCTGCCCTCTCTCTCTCTCTCTCTCTCTCTCTCTCTCTCTCTCTCTCTCTCTCTCTCTATATATATATATATATATATATATATATATATATATATATATATATATATATATATATAGTATATATGCGTGTGTAGTCCCAGGGACCTATTACCTGTGATGAGACATATCAGTGCTTAGCTCGAGGTGATGGCGATGACTGCAGGCAAGACGTTTAATGATGATGAGCTGTAGTACGATGCTACTAATGGACTCTCTAAAGTGGTTTTTGACGATGGTTGACGCTAATGAGGGCGAAGAGACTCGGGAGGAGGAGAAAAAGGGAGAAGAAAGAGAAAGACATGCCTGTAAATTGAACAGGGGATTAGCAGGGCGATGGAGATTTCGGCAGCAAACTAGTTAATGGTTATGTTGTGTTCGAGAGATGAAAATGTCATCACAAGGTCATAGCGATAGGGTCGTGTGGGCGTCGTACTCGGGACCTAACGTGACCTAGTAACGTTTTTTGTCTCTTTTGTCACTCTCTTATCTCTCGTTTCCCTATCATCGCATTCTGACAAAGGGGGAATCGATGTCACTCGGGTTCGGGTGCTGGCTCTGAGGACGCGAGAGAGAGAGCCGTCTCTTTTGCGTGTTGTCCAGCATTGTTTTTTTTTTTTTTTTTTTTTTTTATCCGTCTCATTTCTTATTCTTTTCTTTTTCTCTCCCTCCATCCTTTCCCCTCCCTTCCTTTTTTTCCTCCCTTACCCCTCCCTTGCTCACCCACTCCCCCTCCCCCTCCCCCCCTGTATTTCCGGGCCCCGTTTATGATTTGATGATTTGAGCCGATTAAGTCTGCTCAATCAAATTACAAGTTCCGTATTAGCTGTGGATTTGAAGATCGATGGAGCGAGGCGGAATTTTCTTGCCAGATTTTCTCTACCGATCCCGAGCAAATTCACGGGAAACGTTTTTTTTTTTCTTTCTTGCTTTCAAGTCGTAATCGATTTCGTCGTTGTCTTATGGGAATGTCATTCACTCTCTCGCACACACGCACTCACTTTATACTCACTCACTCACGTACTCTCACTCCATACACACTCACGTACTTACTCACGTACTCACTCACGTACTCACCATACACACTCGCGTACTCACTCACGTACTCACACCATACACACTCGCGTACTCACTCACGTACTCACACCATACAAACTCGCGTACTCACTCCCTCTCTTTCTCACTCCCTCTCTTCCTCACTTCCTCATTTCCTCTCTCTCTCTCTTTCTCTTTCCTCTCTCTCTTTCTCTCTCCTCTCTCTCTCTCCTCTCTCTCTCTCCTCTCGCTCTCTCTCTCCTCTCGCTCTCTCTCTCTCCTCTCTCTCTCTCCTCTCTCTCTCCTCTCTCCTCTCTCTCTCTCTCTCTCTCTCTCTCTCTCTCTCTCTCTCTCTCTCACTCTCTCTCTCTCTCTCTCTGGTGGTGTGGGAGGGGGGTTGTAGATGGAGTGTCTGCCTCATCATGAGATGCAGAGATAACGAATGCTTGAAGCCACCTCTCTTCGCGGCGGAGGTGCATGGCGCTTGCAACATGCACGATAAGCGGATTTGTATATTCGTGTCACCTCTCCTTCCCCCTCTTTTTCTTTTTGTCTTCTTCTTCTTCTTCTTTCTACTGCTCCTCTTCCTCTTCCTTCTCCTCCTCCTCTTACTTCTCCTCCTCCTCCTATCCTCCCCTCCTCCTCCTATCCTCCCCTCCTCCTTGCCTTCTTCCCCCTTCTCCTTTTCTTCCTTTTATTCCTCCTCCACCCCTTCTCCTGCTCCTGTTCCTCCTCCTCCCTCCTCCTCCTCCCCCTTCCTCCACCTCCCCCTCCCCCTCCGCTTCCTCCTCCCTCTCCTCCTCCTTCTCCCTTCTCCCCCCTTCTCCCTCCTCCCCCCTCCTACGCCCTCAACCCCCCTTCCTCCTCTTCCTCTTCCCCCCTCCTCCCCCTCCTCCTCCTCCTCCCCCCTCCTCCTCTCCCTCCTGCTCCTCCCCCCCTCCTCTCCCTCCTGCTCCTCCTCTTCCCCCTCCTACTCTCCCCCTCCTCCTCCTCCTCCTCCTCTCCTCCTCCTCCTCCTCCTCCTCCTCCACCTCCTCCTCCTCTCCCTCCATCCCCCTCCTCCTCCCCCTCCTCCTCCTCCTCCTCCTCCTCCTCCTCCTCCTCCTCCTCCTCCTCCTCCTCCTCGGGATGCTGCAGGGGGCGTGGTGACGTGTGGGGACCTTTGCTTCTTGGGGGTCTAGGCCGTCGAGGATGATGTCTTCGTTCTTGCCCTGCTTTTTATGGCCCCTCCCCCCCTTCCCCCTCCCTCCCTGCGGGCGTGCATAGATCGTAAATCTAGCACAAGTTTGACGTTTAGGATGCTCTAATTACTATCGCCCTCCTCCCTCTCCTGCTCCTCCCTTTTTCTTTCTTTTTTTTTACTTTTTTTCTTTTCTTCCTCCTCTTCGTCTTAGTCTTATTTTCCCTTTCACTGATTCTCTCTTTTATCCTTTTTCTTTTTCTTTTGTGTGTTTCTTCTTCCACCACCACCTCCTCCTCCTCCTCCTCCTCCTCCTCCTCCTCTTCCTCCTCTCCTCCTCCTCCTCCTCCTCTTCCTCCTCTTCCTCCACCACCTCCTCCTCCTCCTCCTCCTCCTCCTCCTCCTCCTCCTCCTCCTCCTCTTCCTCCACCACCTCCTCCCCCTCCCCCTCCCGTCTGCCTCTTTGGAAAAATAATCCTTTATCCTTCGGCTTGCCCTTCAAGGTTGGCTTCGGCCGGCGTGGAGTGTGCACGCGCGCTCGCCCTCGGGAACGAATATTGTCATGATTGTGGGAACCTCTTCCAGAAACCTTCGCCATTGTAGTAATTGGATCATGCCGCCCTTCCCTTTGCGATTTTCCAAACATCCGCACTTCCTTGCCTCCTCTCCTTCTCTTCTTATTCTTTCAATTCCATCCTCCTCTCTTTATCCCTTCTCCTTTTTTCCTTACTCCTTCGGGCTCTCTCTTTCTCTCCACTCTTTTTTCCATCCCTTTGAACCTACCCTTACCCTCCTTCCCCTTCCCTCCTCTTTCCTCTCCTTCCCTTCCCTCCTACTCTTTCTTCTCTTCCTTCCCCCGCATCCCTTCGCCGCCTTCTTTTCCCTCCTTCCCTCTCTCTTTCCCCTCCTTTCCCCTCACTTTATCCCTCCAACAAATTCTTCCCTCATCCACGTGTATGTCTGCTAGGTTTCTTCAACGCTGGCCTGGTCAGAGGATTTGCGTGAGGGTGAATTTGCGTTTGGGGAATAGTAAGGATGAGGAATGATCATGAAGGGGGGAAAGAGGATTGATAATGAGGAGGAAAAGCAGCGTAGAGGTG
>NC_051392.1:52259157-52281657 GCF_015228065.2 Penaeus monodon
GTCTGTTTGTTTACTCGATTTTTCTACCGTCTCTCCCTCATTTTTTTCGACGTTGTTTCTTTGCTGTCATACTTCGTTTGTGCTCCTGTATTTCCTCTTCATCCATCATCATACAGTTTACTTTCCTGTTTTTCTTCTTTCCTCTTCCGCCATTCACCCCCTCCTCTTTCTCTACCCTCTCTTCCCCCCCACATTCCAGAGTCGTCTTCCTCTTCTCTCTCCTTCTCCTTCCCCCTCCCCGTTTTCACCATTTCCTCTTCCTTCTCCTTCACCACCTTCTCTTCCTCCTCCCCCACCTTCTTATCCTTTTCTTTGTTCTCCCTCTCCTCCACCTTCTCATCCTCTTCCTCCCCGTCCTTCTCATCCTCTTCCTCCCCGTCCTTCTCATCCTCTTCCCCCCCGTCCTTCTCATCCTCTTCCTCCCCGTCCTTCTCATCCTCTTCCCCCCCGTCCTTCTCATCCTCTTCCTCCCCGTCCTTCTCATCCTCTTCCTCCCCGTCCTTCTCATCCTCTTCCTCCCCGTCCTTCTCATCCTCTTCCTCCCCCTCCCCCCTTCCCCTTCCCTTCCCCTTCCCCTTCCCTTCCCCTCTCCCCAAAGGCCAGGGCTCATCCTCATTATTCATCTCCGTCCCCAGCTGGTCCTTCGGTGAGGCACATCTCCGAAATTCCAATTTTCCCTCTGCGCCCTATCACCTCCTTCCCCTTCGTCCCTTCTCCCTTCCTTTCTTTTCCCCTTTAACCCCTCCCCTCCTTTCCTTTTCCGTCCTTCCCTTCCTCCTCTCTTTCCTTTTTTTTTTTTCTTTCCATTTTTCCTTCCTCCCTTCCCCCTTCCTTTCCTTTTTTCTTTCCATTTTTCCTTCCTCCCTTCCCCCGTCCTTCATATTTTCCTTGTGCAATGGCCTTCGTTTCCTTCTCATTTTCCATTCATCCTCCTCCTCATTCTTCTTCCCTGCATTCTCCTCCCCTTTCCCACCTCCCACAACCTCTCCAACATTAACTTTCTCTCTTTCCTCTCCTCTCCACTCTCCCTCCTTTCCTCTTCTTCTCCTCTCCCTTTTCTCTCTCTCTCTCTCCTCTTCTCTCTCTCTCTCTCTCTCTCTTCTCTCTCTCTCTCTCTCTCTCTCTCTCTCCTCTCTCTCTCTCTCTCTCTTCTCTCTCTCTCCTCTCTCTCTCCTCTCTCTCTCTCTCTCTCTCTCTTCCTCTCTCTCTCTCTCTTCTCTCCTCTCTCTCTCTCTCTCTCTCTCTCTCTCTCTCTCTCTCTCTCTCTCTTTCTCTCTTTCTCCACATTTGTTGAATTTATCTTTAAGACAATGATGAAGAAAGTTTATTTGGAAGCGGATAAGGGCACCAGGAAAAAGTATGAAGCAGATGGAAGACGGAGAAGAGAAGAATTAAATGATTATAATAAGGAATGTGAAGAGGAAGAGAATGAGAAGACAATTAGTGATAATGGGTGAATGTTTGACAGGAAAAGGAGTGGAAGACTAGAAATCAGGAAAGGAGGAAAAAGATGATGAAAGAGACAGCATGAATAATTTCAGCATAGGTGCTAGCAACGAGGGGCCTTGCGTGACCTGCTGGAAGAAGGCCCAAACCTCTTCCCTCCTTACCCCCCCCCCCTTCCCACGCGTCCCCTCCCCCCCAGAGGTTGAAGGTCATGACCGCCCTTTACCCTATACTATCCCTCCCTCCCTCCCTCCCTCCCTCCCTCCCTCCCTCCCTCCCTCCCTCCCTCCCTCCTTCCTATTCCTGAACCTGTCCTGGGAAACCTGTATAGGCCTTCCCCCCTCTCCCCCCTTCTTCATCTTTCCTTTCCCGCTACCTTCCTTTTCTTCGTCCATCATTCCTCTCCATCTCCTCCCCCTCTCTTCCCCCTTCTCCTCCTTTCTACCTATTCTCTTCCCCTCCTACTTCTCCCTTACTCTTCCCCTTTTCCCTATCTCCTCTCCCCTTCTTCCCCCTTTCATCCTCCTCCTCCTTTCCTCTACCCTTCTTCTCCCCCTCCTCCTCTCTCCCTCTTCGTCTCCCTTTCCTCTTCCTCTTCCTCTTCCTGCTCTTCCCTTGCTATCCCTTATCCTCAACTCCTCAACTTGCCGAACATGATTTTTCTGACATATTTTCTTTTTTCTTTTTCTTTTTTTACACCTCCGTCCGAGATTTACGGTTTGGTCACTTTGTTGGTTCGTTAATTTTCGTGTATTTGTTTTCCTATGTTCGTTAGCCTCTCCTCTCGTCGGTTCTTTCTTTTATGCACTTTATTTTCATTCTTTAACTTTTCGCTCTAATTTGATTACTTTTGATCTTTTCTATTAATTTTCCGCTCTGTCCATTCTTCTTTCGTAACTCTCTCCCTCCTCCCTCTTCCATCCTCTCTCCTCCCTCCTCCCTTCTCCCTCCTCCCTCCTCACTCTTCCCTCCTCCCTTCTCCTTCCTCCCTCTCTCCTCCCTCTTTCTTCTTCCCTCTTCCCTCATCCCTTCTCCCTGTTCCCTCTTCCGTCTTCCCTCCTTTCCTCTCCTCCTTCCTCCCCATCCCCCAGAAAGGCATAAAGAACCTAGCTGTCGGCGCCTCTACGTTATATATCCTTAGTTCGTGCATCCTTCAGCATGTAATTTAAAATCCGAATTGGGTCAGACCCCTGGAAACCTCTGGAAATTTCTAGAAACCTCTGGAAGGTTTTAGAAACCTATGGAAGCCTCTAGAATGTTTCATTCTTGAGGGAAGGGAACTTTGGTGCGTCTAGTAGCTGGTTTTCGAGGGTTCCATGATGCGTTTGTTTGCCGTAGAATCCTTTGGAATCTCCCAGAGGGTTCTAGGGTGAGCTCCGGTATTCCAGGCGGTTCTAGAACGCATTTCAGCCATTTGAGAGCAATTCCACGACATTATTGAATTAGTTCTTTTGAACCAGGCACTCTTACACGTCTCAGCCTCTCGCGGGACTTCTCACTTAGCGAGCGCGTACCAATTCCGTTAAAGTGCCGCGGAACCTGATGGCGCTTAATCGAACGACGACCTGGAAAATGGCGGAGCGTGGCGGAATGTTGTGGGTCGTAATAAAACATGCTGGAACGTGTTGCGACATGGCTTGACCTCAGCGAGCGGGCGAAGGGAGGAGAGGAGGAGGAGGAGGAGACATCGGCTGGTTAAAGATATATTGCTTGCAGGCGAGGCCCGGTCGTGCGCGTGCATCGCCCCCTGTCTCTCTTCGTTTTCTTATCCCTTCTTTCTTCCTTTTTTTGCAGGGGGGGGGGGAAGGCTTCAACTGTTCCTTGCTTGTTTGATTTTCTTTTACTTTTTTTTTCGTATTTGCAATTTTGATTTTTTTTTTCTTTCGTTTTCACCCTCCTTATTCCCTCTATCTCTCTCACACCTCTTACTCCCGTCCTTCCTCCCTCCCTCCCTTCCTCCCTCTTTTTCCTCCCCTTTATACCATTCCTCCCCTCTTTTCCCTCCCTCCCTTTCCCCCCCTCGGTTCCCACCCTCCCTTTTCCCTTCATTTCCCTCCCTGTCACGCCATTCCTCCCCTCTTTCCCTCCCTCCAACCCTCCCTCTTCCACAGAATGCTTCTATCTCCGCTTCATTATCGAGGAAGAAAATATCTGTCTAATTCCTTTTGTCCTGTAGTCCAACGGTGAACAAAAGACGACGCGGAGAGTAAGAAAAGAATTGACATGTTGTTTGAATGGAATCGGGAATTTCCTCCGCCTTTCTCCGCCCCCTGTGTTTTCCCTTCTTCCCTCCTCTCTTTTCTTTTACTTGCCTTTCATCATCGTCGTCGTCGTTGTCTTCGTCGTCGCCACCGTCATCATCATCATCATCACCGTCAACGTAATCGTCGTCGTCGTCGTCTTCACCGTCACTATCAGCGTCATCGTCAACGTCGTCGTCGTCGTCGTCGTCGTCGTCGTCGTCGTCGTCGTCGTCGTCGTCGTCACCTTCACAACCACCACCATTACCACGCATTTGTTGAGAATAATCCCGGTATTAATGCTCGTCCCACTATCAGTAGGTTTTAGCATTATTTATACCCAATCATCCCTTTCACACCGAGTTCTATAAAACGGCTGATAAGATGATTACGTTTTTCATTGATGTAGAAGGAGCTCATTTACGTTTTGCAGCTGAGGATGTAATTTAGAGAAAGAGGGAGAGAGTAAGAGAGAGGGGGAATAAGAGAGAGAGAGAGGGAATAAGAGAGAGAGGGAATAAGAGAGAGGGAGGGAATAAGAGAGAAGGAGAGAATAAGACAGGAAAAGAATAAGGGATAAAGAGATTAAAAGAGAGATGGAGAGAATAAAAGAGAGAGGGAGAGGGATATATAAAAAAAAGGATAGAGATGGAAATTATTACAGATAACGAAAAGGGAATTGGAAGTAAATCCGGAGAGAAAGAGAGAATACGTAGAAACAATGAATAATCAGCAAGCAGAAGGATCCGCGAGAGCCCGAGTTAATGAATCGGAGGAGGTGGCCGAAAAAAATTAATTAAGAGAGAATACAGTAATTAGACGTCTTAATAAAGAGAGTTTTGAGACCACTTCAGGACACGAAGGAAAACAAGAGGGAATCGCGAGGTCTCGTGGTAATGAATTGAGCTTAGGCAGCGAAAGTAGGAAGTAAGAGATAATATACGATAATAAGATACCAAGATAATATTAAAAAAAACGGTTTTAAGGCCTCGAGATGTGGACAAGGCAGAAGAATCGCAGAAGAAGGCGTGGAAGCAGAAGGAGAGAGAGAGAGATTACGGAAGAATGAGATAGTAAAATAACAGCTTTAAAGCCACGACGAAGCGAGAGAAATGCAGAAGGGTTGGCAGAAGAAGGCGCGGAGGGAGGCGGCGAAGAAGCAGGGTCTTCTCTCGGCGCGCGGGAATGTGGTTTTAGCGGAATGGCGGAGATTATGGAGATCTTCCTTCTTCACCTCCCCCTTCTCCCCCTCTTTCTCCCTTCCCTCTCTATTCCTCTCTCGCCTTCCTCTGCCTCTCCCCCTATTCTTCCCTCGCCATTCCCTCTCTCTCCCTTTCCCTCTCCCTTCCCTCCCCTCCCTTCCCTCTCTCCCTCCCCTCCCCTCCCTCTCCCTTCCTCCATTCTCCCTCCCCTTCCCCCTTCCCCCTTCCCCCTTCCCCATCCCGCAGTGGCGACCGGCCTGGTGACACCCAATGGCATTCTTAAGAAGCTTAGCGCATCTTCGCTGCTCTCTCTCCCGCGCTTCCTAAGAACACGAGCTCATTTCGATTAATTTTGGGTTTGATTTTTTTTTTTCTTTTTTTTTTT
Organism: Penaeus monodon; assembly: GCF_015228065.2. NCBI lineage: Eukaryota > Metazoa > Arthropoda > Malacostraca > Decapoda > Penaeidae > Penaeus > Penaeus monodon. The sequence goes on from NC_051392.1 coordinate 52,264,431, forward strand.
TCCCTCTCTCTCTCTCTCTCTCTCTCTCTCTCTCTCTCTCTCTCTCTCTCTCTCTCTCTCTCTCTCTCTCTCTCTCCTCCCTCCCTCCCTCCCTCCCTCCCTCCCTCCCTCCCTCCCTCCCAACCTCCCTCCCAACCAACCTCCCTTCCTCTCCCCCACCCCTCTTTTTATCTATCTGTCTATCTATCTATATTGTCTGTTTATCTGCTTGTCCGTGCATCTATCTCTAAAGGAAGAAAGCAAGGGACGCATTCCCGCCGCTGTGACTTGTGCTTCCTGAAGGTGGAGAAGGAGAGGGAAGGGGAAGGGAATATGAGGGGAGTGATGGGGGGAGGGAAGATGAGGGAGTGATGGGAGGGAGGGGGAAGATAAGGGGGAGGATAGAGGGATAGAGTGAAGGGGGATTTGAGGAGGAGGATGGATGAGACAAGTTTTTAAGTTTATAAGTATATTTATATTGACCTTGGGGTGGCAGGGAAGGGAGGAGATAAGGGTAATGATGGGAGGGATAGAGGAGGAGGAGAAGGATGATGATGATGATGATGATGATGATGATGATGATGAGGATGAGGATGATGATGATGATGATGATGATAAGGGGGAGGAGAAAGAGGAGGAGGAGGAGGAGGAGTGGGAGTATCAGTGGGGCTCCAGACGACCACCTTGTTATTTTGGCCACGTTGCTCGCCGGAATATATCGATAACATATTGCTTCCGGGAACAGCGTGCTTGTTTGCTACGATTTTTGGTTGCTTGTGTACTCGTGCGATCTTGTAATCTGCTTTTTTATAGTCATTCTCTTTTCAATACTCACTTCTGACTCACTTATGTTGCATAATTGCAGTCTTGTTTGTCTTCGACTGTAATCTTATTTGTTTATTTCGGAAGACCCACGATCTCCGGTTGCGGGGAAGGAAAAGGAGAAATAAGGGAAAAGGGGGAAGAAAGAAGGGGATAGGGAAAGAGGAGAAGAGGAAGGGAAGGGGATCGGAGTTGGCTTTTACTCAGTCTGCAGTTGTTGCTTGCCGTATTTTTTCTTTTATTTCGTCTGTCTTCGTCGTCTTTTTCATCCTTCTTCTTATCTTTTTTTTTCCGTCTGCACCCCACCTCCTTGTCGTGTTCTTTTTGTTTTTGTTTATTTTCTTTCTTTGACTCGGATAGTGAAAAACAAGAGAGAGAAATTAATTACGTTGGGATAATGAAGAGACCAGGGTTGTTAACTTGATATTTTTAAAAGACCGGGATGAAAAAAGGGATGAAAAAGGCGGAAGAGGAGAAAAAGAGGGAAAAGCTGTCTTTAATTAGAGGATTATCTACTTGATTCACGTCACGTAATGGTGGCTTCTTGCTGGAATTTCCCTCTTCGGTTTAAGCTGTGTGAGGCGCTTTATCTCTCTCTTGCTCTCTCCCTCTCCCTCTCCCTCCCCCTCCTTCTCCTCCTCCTCCCTCTCACCTCCCCTCCTCCCTCTCCCCTCCCCTCCTCCCTCTCCCTCTCCCACACCCTCTCTCTCTCTCTCTCTCTCTCTCACCAGCCCCCTCTCTCTTTCCCCACCAGCCCCCCTCTCCCCCCACCAGCCCCCTCCAGCTTCCCCCCCTCGCCGACCCCCACCTCGGCAGGGAAGGCATGTGTCGGAGCGTCGGGGCGTCGAGTGTTTGTTCCGTGAATTGGATTCCTTCGTCGAGGCGGCTGCTGAGGGGAGGCCGAGTGCTGTAATTGGGTGGTTGTTGCTTCCACTTCTGCTGTTTCCTCTCGCAGTTGCTTTGGTGGGGCGTGAGGCTCTTTCTCGTCTTTTTTTTTTTGGGTTCTTTGGTTCTTTGGCTTTTTATTTCTCTTTCTCGTTTTTTTTTTCTATTCTTTCTCATTCTTGTGTTTTTTTTTCTCTCTCTCCCTCTCTCTCTTCTTTTTTTCTCCATCCATCTAACCTCCTCCCCATCTCTCCCTCTACCTCTCTCCCTCTTTCCCTCCCTTATCAATATTCTCTCATCTCCACTTTTCATACCCAGCTTTCGCATTCAGAGAAAAACAAACAAATACAATTCCAGATTGTGTGTCAGACTGATTGATTCTTATCCCGCAGACGCCGTGATAAAAGGCGCCATCTGTAATCCCGCCCCAGTTCTGGAGTGACGGCTGTAATTTCCCGCCAATTTTATCATTATCTTCGCCGTCGCCTTCAGGAAGTAGCATTCACTCGAGGCAGTGTACGTGTGTGTGTGTGTGGGGGGGTGGGGTGAGTGTGGGGGTGGGAGGGGGAGCATGTATGTGTGTGTGTGAATGTGTCTCTTTTTCCCCTCCAATCCCCCCTCCCTTCCACATTTCGAGATCCATATTCATTATCCTCCTCTCCATCATCACCACCATCATTATCATCACCACCACCACTACCATCATCATCACCACCACCACTACCATCATCACCACCACCACTACCACCAACACCAACATCATCACCACCATCATCATCATCATCCCCAGCACCATAGTCATCATCATCATCATCGTTTTGACTATCATTGATACCATCTCCATATGCAGTTTATATTCCAGTTACAAGCTCGGAAACAATAGACGAGGCGCGAGCTAAACACCTCCCAGGAAAAAAAATGTGGCGTTGGTGCATGCAACAAAAATATAAAAATGTAAGATTATGTGAATTAGCAAGTGAAAAAACGAAATAAAAGAATCTTTGTCCCCCGTGGAGTGTGTTGCGAATAATTTGGTCTTCCTTGGAGGGCCTGCGTGTGCAAGTGAGGCGGTTGCAAGGGAGAGGTGTTGCATGCAAGACTCTGGGGGTGAAAACGAGATCCTTGCAACTGTAGTGTGAACCGAACAACATTTTTAAAATTGTATTATTATTATTATTTTTTTAAATATAAATTTTGGGTTGTGATTTTTAACCCTCAGCGATCCAGGTTATAATTGTGTTTTTGGATCTTTTTTTCTATTAGTCATCAGTAGGTTCTATGTCATCCATTCATCTTCATTTTCATTCCATCTGTAATCATAACCATCACAAATTTAATAATCGCAGTCATTATCAAGTATTTATCGTTATCATTGCCATGTTATTCTCTCTTTTTTATACGTGATGCTATTTTCCTCCCAGCAAAACTCCTCCCAGACACAATATTCCAAAAATAGAAGTCAAGAGAAAAAAATATATATATGTATTACTTCTCGATTTCTGAGAAAAGTTTTTTTTTCTTTCTTTTTATTTTTTTCTTCTTTTCTTTCGTAATAAACGTTGATTTCTCTTCGCTTCCCTTCGCGTGGCAGGACGAAATGGCGGTGTGCAAGATGTGGTGGATTTAATCTGACGTTGATGGCTGTTGTTGCTACAGTCTCTTGCAAACTCTGGAGGCTGGCTGGTGCTGGTGGCTGATTCTTGTTGCATATTTGGCGTTGCGTTTGTCTCATTCTGGTAACGGTGTTTAGTTGACGGAAGGGGAGGGGGAGGGAGAGAAAGAGGGAGGGAGGACGGGGAAGGGAAGGAGGGAAAGAGGGTAGAAGAGAAGGAGAGTGGGTGGGAAGAGGGAGGGTGGGAGGGACGGAGAGAGGGAAAAAAGGGAGGGTGGAGGGATAGGGTGGCAGGGAAGGAGAGAGGGTGGGAGGGAGAGAAAGAGGATGGAAGGGAAGGAGGGAAGGAGAGAGGGAATTAAGAAGGGAGGGTGGAGGAAAGGATAGAGGGTGGGACAGAAAGAGAGAGGGTGGAAGTGAAGGAGGGAGGGAAGAAGGGAGAGAAAGAGGGTGGGAGGGAAGGAGAGAGGGAAAGAAAGGGATGGAGAAAGGGACAAAGGGTGAGAGGTAACGGTGGAGGGAAGGGGAGGGATAGAGAGTGATGAAAACTAAGATGAAGATGAAGGTGAAGAGGGTGAATATACGAGAGGGAGAAAGAGAGAGAGAAAGCAGACCAAGGTTAGAGGACGACAAAAGAAAGAAACAGGGACAAACAAAATTATCCGATACAAATTTATTAGCTTCGCCTCTCCTCCCCTCCCCTCCCCCCTTACCTCTACCTCCCTCCCAACAATCGGAGTCGGGTCACGGTCCCAGGTGAACATTACAGGGGGGTGTGGGGGTATTACCGTGACCTTTGACCCTGCCTGCTTGCCACCCACATTTCTTCGGCGTAGGTCATGGTGGGAAGGCCAGGGAGGAAGAAAGGAGATGAAGGAAGTTTGGGGAAAAAAGGACGAGAAAAGGGAAGGCGATATGGCTTAGGAGGACCTATAGAAATGACGTGATAAAATTCGTGGCTTTATTTTTTTTTCTTTCATTCCTCTCTCTTGCCTCCTTTTTATTCTCATGCCTCGTATTCTTTACCCTCCCATCGCCTGCTCCTTCTCTCTTTCCCTTCCTCCACCTCTTTCTCTCCCTCTTTCCAACCCTCCATCCCTTCTCTCTTTCTCTCGTTGACATTCGTTGACGATTTAATAAAAAATAAGATAAAAAAAAGCTACATGAACCGAGGGCGAGGGAGGGCGGCAAGAGGGCTGCGAGGGAGGGTGGGCGGGATGGGCGGGGGTGGGCGGGAGAGGAGGAAATGGGAAGACTCTCTCCGGGGACCTTCTGACGGAGCTGATAAGGGATGCGAGGCCGAGACGCAGATAGGATGCTGTCGGGATGCTGGAGGTGAGATAGGGGGAGAGGAGGGGGCAGGAGGAGGAGTAGATGGTGTTTGGTAGAAGGAGGAGGAGGAGGAGGAAGAAGAAGAGGAAGAGAGTGAGGAGGAGAAAGAGAAAGAGAGGGAAGGGAGGAAGAGGAGGAGGAAATAAAGGAGTAGGAGAAAGAGAAAGTGGAGGATCAGAGGCAAGGGAGAGAGGAGAAATAATTAATTAGTTATGGAGAAAAGGAATCAGATTTAGGTCCCGGGAGAAACGTGAAGAAAGGAATAAAGAAAGAAAAGAAGACAGCGCACAGAAATATAGTAAAGTTTTCAGGCAATATCAGAGTAATGTTTTAAAAACGCTCGAGAGTAAATCCCACGATTGCTTACACGAGAGTGCTTGGGGATATGCTTGCATGCTTGCGTAAACATTTAGATATTTACGTGTTTATGAATATGAGATTTCAGACTAAATTTCATCCCATCTTTCTTCCTCGCTCTTTCTCTCTCTCTCTCTCTCTCTCTCTCTCTCTCTCTCTCTCTCTCTCTCTCTCTCTCTCTCTCTCTCTCTCTCTCTCTCTCTCTCTCTCTCTCTCTCACACACACACACACACACGCACGCACGCACGCACGCACGCACGCACACACACACACACACACACACACACACACACACACACACACACACACACACACACACACACACACACACACACACACACACACACACACACACACACACACACACACACACACACACACACACACACACACACACGTATATACACGCGCATATGTTTGTACTCGTATATTCATATTGCCGCCTTTTATTTACTGTCGAAGTCAAGGTATCACTATTTTAGCGCGCTCATCTTGACCCTGTTTCGCCAGCTGCGGCAAAAGGCTGCAACAAGTCTAATGTGGTCTAATGTGGTCCTGACCTTTTGTCCACACATCCGCAGAGAGGGGGCTGGGGGGAGGGGCTGGGGGAGAGGGGGTTAGGGGAGAGAGGGGGGGTCTGCATCTGGCGGCGGGATGCTTTGTCAGGAGGTAATGGTAAGGAAGGGAAAGGAAGAGTGGGAGGGAGAAAGAGGAGGATTAGTAAGAAATGGAGTAAAAAGCAGATTGGGGGAGGAGGGATTGAAGAGAGGAAGAGGAGGATGGGAGGAAGATGAGGAGAGAAGAGAAGAGGGAGCAGGAGGAGGAGGGGAGGAAGATGAGGAGAGAATAAGAGAAAAGGGAGCAGGAGGGGAGAAAATGAGAGAAGAAAAAAGAAGAGAAAAGGAGAAAAACGAGCAGGTGGAGGCAGGAAGAGAATGAAAGAGAGAATAGAAGAAAATAAAATGGAGGAGGTAGGGGAGTAGCAATATGAAAACAACAAGAATTATAGTGGGAAAGCTAAAGCAACAAAACCATGTTAGTCGACATTTTTGAGAATCTGGAAAACGGGAGACGCCACAGGCACCGAAACGCTGGTCTTGAGGTCGGTTCTTAAGACGCCTGTTACGAGTCTTTGAGATCTCGCTTGATCTTGGGGCCGCGGTTTTCACACACTGCTTTCACACGGGATTATTGTTGTCTTGTTTTCTTTCTCGTGTGTCTTTATTGTCTTCTTGCGTTTTCATCTGGGTTGTGATGCGTGGTTCTCAGTTATGTTAAGTGGGTGTTTTACGGTTTTTTTTTCTGCCGCTTACGCTGTCGCCTCTTTCTTTTTCATGAAATACCTTTGCTTCTGCCTCTTATATCTCTTCTGCTGCTCCTCCTCCTTTTCGTCTTCCTCCTCCCCTTCGTCTTCCTCCTCCTCCTTCTCCTCCTCCTTCTCCTCCTCCTCCTCCTCCTCCTCCTCCTTCTCCTCCTCCTTCTCCTCCTCCTCCTCCTCCTCCTCCTCCTCCTCCTCCTCCTCCTCCTCCTCCTCCTCCTCCTCCTCCTCCTCCATCCCCCCTCTCCTTCTTCATCTTTTCGTATATATTTCTCTATTTTTTTGTGTATTTCTTTCTCCTTCTCGTCGCCTCTTAGTACTCCTCTTTTATCTATCGTTTTTCCCTTTCCTCCCCAATCCCAGGCAGTGGGTATATGTTTCGTGTAATGCTGTATATCATTGTATTTGTGAGAGAATGGGCTGGAACATGCATCACTGTAATTACTCCAGGGAGACAGTCAGTGATAGAAGGGGAGAGAGAGAGAGAGAGAGAGAGAGAGAGAGAGAGAGAGAGAGAGAGAGAGAGAGAGAGAGAGAGAGAGAGAAGAGAGAGAGAGAGAGAAAGATAGAGGGAGAGGGAGATGGAGATGGAGAGAAAGAGAGAGAGGGAGAGACAGAGAGAGAGAAAGGAAGGTAGAGATCCGTATCCAAATCCAATAAAAAAAAAGCGGAATAAGCATGAATCGAAGTCAGAGGGCGTTAACTTTTTTATTTATTCATATATGTGCTCATTGTACCGTGCGTGTTGTATTTTTGGATATTGATGTATAGGGTGAGGAAATAAGGGTAGGTGGGAACGGCTATCAAGGAGTGGTTTTATTGGTTAGTGTATTTTATCTAATATTGGTTGTTGTGTTTAATGATTTATTTTACTGATAGAATGCTGTTTAGGTGGATGTATTTGTAATTATTTTTCTGATTTTTTTTTCATAGTGATACAGTTGAAAGTATTGGAAGTTGAAGCGGAATTATTTTGATTCTAACTTACATGCAGAGTTGGGAAAATAGTGTATTGAGAAAAAGAAGAGCGAGAAGAAATGAAATGAACAAAAAATTGAAGAAAATAGAAGAAAGAAATTAAAGAGAGGAGGATAGTAGAAGGAAGAAGAATAAAAAAGGAAGGAGAGAAAAGAAAATTTAACGGCAGGGGGGTAAGGGTAGGGCAATTCACCACGAACGAAACGCCGCCATTGTAAAGGCGACGGCACGCAGTACACGTTTCAAGATGCGAGATTTACATTCCCCAACGCACGCCCGACTTGTGTTGACATTGAGTACATCGCTCCCCGGCGGAATGTGGCATAAAACCCTTCAAAATGGGCGAAGGTTCCTTAAGGAGGGGGAGGTGGAAGGTGGAGGGTGGTGAGGGAGGGAGGGAGGATGGATAGATGGATGGATGGATGGATGGATGGATGGATGGATGGCAGAGAGGGAAAGAGGTTGAAGAAAGGTGGGAGGGAAAGAGGAGGAGGAAAAGAGGGAGGGAGTGGAACAGGAAGAGGAAAATGGGAGGGAGGGAATGAAGAGACACGGGGCGAATACGAGAACGAAGAAAGAGTGGAAAGAGGAGACGAGCGACGAAAAGGGGGAGCAACAAGGAGAAAGAGGAAGGAGTAAAAGGGGTAAGGGGGAGGGAGGGGGATACGCTATGCTTGTGGTCGGCGGGGCCGTTTTAAGACAGTGAATTAGCAATTGCCTCGTAATCACCGTCTTTGCGGGTTGACGATTACAGCTGCGCGGGGAAATACAAGGGCAAGTCCATTACATGTGGAGTACGCAGGGTTTGGGGGGGGGGAGGGGACGAAGGATAGAAAAGAGGAAGGAAGGAAAGTAAGAGGGGCAAGAGGTATAGAGAGAGGGGTACGTTCTGTGTTGTATTTCTTGCCTTCGGTATGGGATTCTTTGTTTTATTATTGTCGTGTCAGCTTGTGAGATTAATGTTGTTTTATTTTCATTATTATCATTTTTAATCTTTAGTGAAAATGACGTGATAAGGAGTCCTTGTCAATCAAAGTCGATCACAATCCTTAGTGTCTGGGGAGGAAGGGGGAGGGGGGCAGGAAATTTGCAGTCCCTCACGCTATGTCACGCTTTCTACCTGCCGTCGGTATAGCTTAAGGTGACGGCGTGGGCGTGCGGGCGTGAGGGCGTGTGGATTTGGAGATGAGAAATTAATGGTGCGGGGGAAATGCACATGATCTGGATGGCTTTGGGGTCAACGGGAATAGAGATGGAGAGAAAGGGGAAGGGGAGAAAGTGGCAGAGGAGAGGAAGGAGACGAAGAGAATGAGGAATGTGGGGAAAGATAGGGAATAAATGAGTGAGAGGAAATCATGGAGAAGAGAATGTGGTGAAGAGTTGTATAGGGAATACCTATATAGAAAGAATGAGTGGAAATAGGGTAGATAATTGAAAGTTATAAATGTGAAATGAATGAAGTAGAGGGGGTATAAAAGGCATGGAAGGAGAAAGAGGAGATAAACAGCGAAGAGAGGAGAGGAAAATGTTGGATACATTTGCCAGCACTGTCTTGAACCGAACAAAGAGAAAATATAATGACACTCTGACCAGCCTCGAGAACCGGGTGAAGGCCGTCTGCAAAAGAGCAATCAGGTGGCATAAACAACACCCTCCCTTTTCCCCTCTTATATTCCCCTCTCTTCCTCCTCCTCCTCCTCCTCCTCCTCCTCTCCCCCCCTCCTCTTCCTCCTCCTCCTCCTCCTTCTCCTCCTCTCCCCCCCTCCTCTTCCTCCTCCTCCTCCTCCTCCTCCTCCTCCCCCCCTTCTCCCCCCCTTCTCCCCCTCCTCATCTTCTTCCCCTCCCCTTTCTCCCTCTTCTCCTTCCTCCCACTCTACTTCCTCTCCTTTCCCTCCGTTATCATCCCCATCTCCTGCTCCCTTCCTCTTCTCTCCCCCCATTCCCTCCTCCTGTCCCCCCCATTCCCTCCTCCTGCCCCCCCCCCTTCTCCTTTACCATACCCCCCGGCAATACTCGCTTCATACGCGCACGCAGACACTCGCTCGTGTTTTATACTCATTTCATCATTTCGACCAGAGCTTTCATCGCCGCCATTATTCGGAGCAAAGAGCCGCCTTGCAACCATACGTGCGGGCTCCGTGGTGCGAATCGGGCTTGCAATGGATAACGTGACGTAGAGGAGGAACGGTGAGCGAATCGGTGTTGCCAGCTGATTCAACAGATGTTCCTTTGTTTTTTTTTTGTTTTGTGTTTTCGTTCTTTTTTTTCTCTCTTTCTTTTTTTAGTAAGGTGTGCTTTCAAGACGGGGTGTATTTGCCTTTCGAGACACACGCGTAAAGCAAGCAGTGACGTCATGCAAACGAGGTGTGCAAGCAAGGCGCAATATGCGGGGTGCAATTAGAGCACAAATTAGGTATTTGCATGTTTTCTCGTCCCAATTAAAAGAGTAAGAGGGAGAAGGGGGGGTGGGGAGAAATATTTTGAATAATCCCGAGGAAGTTTTTGGATATCCTGCGTTGAAATGTCGCCGTCGACCGTGTTGGTGGAGGAGGAGGGGGGGGGGAGGATTAATTAAAACTTTTTTAATGCCTGGAAGTAGAGAGGATCTTCGGGGCCAGGGAAGATGACGCTGGGAAATTGATGGCGCAGCAGAGGCGGTTCGGAGGGAGGGAGAATGATGGAGAGAGGGGGAATGATGGAGAGAGGGGGAATGAAGGTGGAGAAGGGGGTCGTTTGGTGATTTTTGAGAGAAGGGAAGGTGGACAGACAGAGACAGACAGACCGATAGATCTCACACACACACACACACACACACACACACACACACACACACACACACACACACACACACACACACACACACACACACACACACACACACACATACACACACACACAGAGGGGGGGGGGGATGGAACGACGGAGAGCAGAGGAGCAACCGGCCCGACGCCCAAGAGCGAGTGTGCGGAGAAGGCGTGACATACTTGAGTCTGGTCGTGGCAGGTGGAGGGAGAGAGAAGGTGGTGGGCACAGGTTATAGAGGGAGGGAGGGAGGGAATAAGGGATGAAGGGAGGGCGGGAGGGAGCAGGGCCGCCCGGTTGAGGCTGGTACCGTTGTCTGCATACAAAGGTCATCTGGCAGGTTGCCCACTCGGACACTGGCCGCTGTACCCTCCCTCCCTGCCCTTCACCCCTCCCCTTCCCTCCTCTACCCTCTCCCTCCCCTACCCCTCCTCTGACCCCTACACTCTTCCTCCTCTACCCTCTCTCTCTCCCTGCCCTCTCGGTCCCCTACCCTACCTCCATCGCCCTCCTCCCTTAGTATGGCTACCGTATGACACCGACGCCCATGTTTGACACGGTTCCTCGCAGGATTCTTGTGCCGAGAAAGCGAAAAGTATTTTGGGTTATCGGCAATTACCTCCTTGACCTCTCGGGGGGAGGGGGGGGTCTAAGGGCAGACTGCGCCAACTGTTGCTATTGTGTGTGTGTTTTCTTTATTACTCTACCTGTGAATTTATTAGTGTAGTTAAGATACATTGCTGTATTTTGGTGTATCTTTCAACTCTCATGTTTTTTTTTATAGTTCTCTGCGTGTTCTATTGTTATCGTTAACTTTTGGAGAGGTTGAATATTTGGGTAAAAAACTTACTCTTTTTATCTTTCGCAGGTACGTACGTGTCCATGCCAGGGTGAACTGCAGGGCGGGGAACACACACCGGGTAAGACAACTGTGCTGAGTCACCTCTTGAATCTACCTTGACACAGACGCGTGCACTTGCCATATGTATGCATGTGCGCGGGTATGCGTATTTGCATCTCGAATTTGTGTGTCTGTTTGCTTATTGTGTGAGCATATTTTGTCTTGTAGTTTTTCTCTCTTTTTCTCGTTCTCTCTCTCTCTCTCTCTCTCTCTCTCTCTCTCTCTCTCTCTCTCTCTCTCTCTCTCTCTCTCTCTTTCTCTTTCTCTTTCTCTTTCTCTTTATTTCACTATCTCTCTCTCCTCCCTCCTCCCTTCTCCCTCCCACTCCCCCTCCTCCTTCCTCCCTCCCACTCCCCCTCCTCCTTCCTCCCTCCTCCCTCCCCCCTCCCCCTTCCCCCTTCCTCCCTCCTCCCTCCTCCCTCCCCCCTCCCCCTTTCTTCCTCCTCGCGCGACTTTCCTTGACTATGCATGATTTAATCGAGTTCGCCTCTAAGTTACTGACTGATTTCGGCCCCAACCGGGTCACTGTGCATGGCTGGGCGTTAGTGGGCGCGGCTGTCGTTTATTTGCATATAGTAGTCAGGAGACGGGGGGGTAAGTAGAGCGTCACCCCCCCCCCCCCCGTTGCTTTCGCTTTATTTTGTTGTCTTTGTTGCTAACCTCCTCGTCTGGGCATCGCTCGGTCCGGGAGGAGGGGGGGGGGGGGGAGTTTGGAAACTAGGTCAAGAGAGGGGGGGTGGAGTGAGGAAGAGGGGTAGGAGGAATGGGAAGGTGGAGATGATGAGGAGGAGCAGAGGAGGGGGCGAAGTGGAGGAAAATGAGGAGGAGAAAAGAACAGAAAGGAGAAAAGGGAGATGAAGAGGATAATGATGAAATCAATAATTGGGGGTGCACAGGGGAAAGGAAAGGAACAAGGGGCAGGAGGAGAGGCGCAACTGGACCTAATTGCATCCCAAACTAATGCGCGGCTCGGGTGACCGGGGAGTCGCCTGTTGTCGGGGTGTAAGCGGCGGGGGCTGTTAAAACTCGCGTGGTAGCCCTGTTTATGCGGAAGCGGCGGCGGCGGTGCCAGGGATTAAAGTGCCTCCGCTGCAGCAGTGCAGTGGTAGCCTAGGTAGGCCGTGGCACTAATAGTTCTCGGAGGCTTATGGCCATGTGGAGGATGGCATTATTGTCGCGGGTCGGGTTTAGTGGAGATTAATTGGTGCGGAGGTAAAGATGCCGAATGACGGAGCGCCGTGATGATAGCGGGCGAGAGGGGTTATGGATGGCTTGTGTTGCAAAGGATTGGTGCTGTGATTGTGACGAAGGGAGGCGGCGAGTCACGATCGTTACGACAAGGAGGAGTTGGCGTTAGGTTTCCATGCATGGCACTTGTGACAGAGGGCGCGACACGATGTTGCGTCGCCGCGGGAGACACGCGTCGGAGACAGACGTACGCACGCACAAGCGCCCGCTAACGACAGACTGAAAAACAGGTAGATAGATTGAAAAATAGATAGGTAGAATGATAGATAAGTAGAAAGATAGACATAGATAGACGGAAAGACAGACGGTGGGGAGTGGGGGGGAGATAGGTGTATGCACACAAACACATACAAACACGTGGATAAACAGACAGACACAAACACTCGTACACGGAGAAGTAACCATGCGAGCAAACCGACCAACAGTTGGCCTGAGAAGAAAATTCAATTAAGCCTTTACTTCATTTAAACTGATAAGGCCAATTAGGGTTCCTGATGCTGTTGACAGGAATAGTGGCGAATGCGGAGAAACGAGGAAGGAGCGGAGGAGGAGAGGAAAGCGAGTAATTGAGAGGAAGAGATGTAGGGCAAGAGAGCGCTTGATTGCAGCTCTCTTATTGATGAGCAGTAGTCGGTGAGCATCTTCATCTTAGGCGCCTTCGGGTTCTAAGTCTGTTATGAAGATCAGCTGGAGAAGAGGAAAGTGGGAGGAGGAGGGGGAAGATAAGAATGTAGGAGGGAAAGAAGGGAAGGGTAGGAGGAGGGACAGAGTGGATGGGAAGGAGGGGGTAAGATGAAGGTGGAGGAGAGAAAAAATAGAAATGTTAAGGTGGAATAGGACAAAGAAAGAGGTTAGGATAAAGAAAAGGGAGGAAAAGGAGAAGAAAGGAGGCAAGATGAATGTGAATCCTGGAGGATATGAAAGAAAATAAGGTACGATGATGATGGAGGAGGAGAAAGAGAAGTAGAGAGGGGCTATAATGAGAGGGAAGAAAGTAGAGAGGAGAGGGCCAGGTATTAGTAGTGGTTAAGGCATAGAAAGGGAAGCAGAAAGGGGCAGCAGGAAATTATAAACGTAACATGAACATAAGCCATATGATAATCTCACACACACACACACACACACACACACACACACACACACACACACACACACACACACACACACACACACACACACACACACACACATACATACATACATACATACATACATACATACATACATACATACATACATACACACACGCATACACACACGCATACACACACGCGCACACACGCACACACACGCGCACACACACATACACACACATACACACACATACACACACATACACACACATACACACACATACACACACATACATACACACACACATACACACACATACACACACATACACACACACACACACACACACACACACACACACACACACACACACACACACACACACACACACACACACACCGCATAATATATATATATATATATATATATATATATATATACATACATACATACATACATACATACATACATACATGCATACATACATACATACATACATACATACATATATATATATATATATATATATATATATATATATATATATATATATATATATATATATATATATATATATATATATATATATATATATATATATATATATAGCCAGTATGGTAAAAGTAAAGCCACCAAAAAGGAAAAGAAGAGAAGCTTTAGCGCTTGGAAACCGAGGCTCTTCTCGTGGGCCTCACCAGCCTGACCTAACTTCTTTTCACTTAAGACATGAATCACCGTCTCTTCCACATGTATATATAACATTTCGTACGGCTAATGATGCCTAATTAACATTGGCCAACGCTTGATTAATATTCCAGTCTGGTCGTGTGTGTGTGTTTACCCTCCCCCTTACTCCCTATACCCTCTCCCTTCGTACCCTCTACCCTCCTACCCTCCCTCCCCTCCCCCTGTACCCTTTCCTCCCCTGTTGCCCTCTACCCCTGTACCCTTTTCTCTTGTACCCTCTCTCTTCAACCCTCTCCACCCTCCCCTTTCCTCCACCCCTCAACCCTCCAGCTTCCTCCACCCTGTCTCTCCCTCTACCCCCTCCACCCTCGGCCTTCTCCCTCTTCCCCTCCAGCCTCAGCTCTTTCTTCCATCCCCTTCTTCTTCCCCTTCCCCTTCCACTTCCCCCTCTCCTTCTCCCTCTCCCTCTTCCCCTTCCCCCCTCCTTCTCCCTCTCCCTCTTCCCCTTCCCCACTCCTTCCTCTCCCTCCCTCCATCCTTTTCTCAAGCACCATTACTCACAGCGCCGACGTCAGTGTGTGTATGGGAGGAAAGGAAAGGTACAAGGGGGGGAGGGTGGTTGATATGGAAGGGGGGGGTGAATAGGAAAAGGAAGGAGAAAAGGAAGAGAAGAAAGACCGAGGAAGAAGGGAGTAAGTATGAGAAGGAAGAGGAAGGGGAGGGTGATGAGAGGACGAGGAGAGGGAAGAGAACAAAAAATAAGCAAAATGAGGGCGATGGGTAGATATGAGGAAGGGTGGTAAGCAGTGGTAGAGATGAGAAGGAAGAGGAGGCGTTAGATGGTAAAGATGAGAAGGAAAGGGAGGACGACGATGGGTAAAGGTGGGGAAGGGGAGGGGAGGGGGTCGAAGGGAAGGGTGGGTACTTCGCCGAGGTCATTAGGAGGTCGGAATACATTAGCGGCTGACTTGGCCTTCTTTATCTCCCTTGGGCCTACTCTGCCGATGTTTGTTCTTTTCATTACCGCTGATCTAGTGTTATTAATGGTCGTAATGATAACGCTGATAATAATGGTAACGGTTGTGATGGCTAATAGGCACTAGGGCAAAGGTCAAGATGATTATAATGATATTTTGGCAAAATGTTATTAGTAATGGTAGTAATATAAACTGGTAGTGTCTGTCTCTATTATTAGCCTTCATTCAGAACCTCGCCGTGGTTAATCCGTCGTTAATCATGCATCGGCGCCCGAAGAGAGATGATCAGGATTGGGCTGAACCTGCGATTGGGCGGCGAGGTGGAAAGCGTGCGGTCCAATCCCCAAGTTCACACGGAACATCCTAGCGGGAATCTTGTGCGGAAAGTTGGCTAATTGGTTGGCAGCGAAGAAGTAGGTGAAGGTCGTCGGGGAAAAGGCGGAGACACGTCGAGGACATGTCAGGGACGCGTCGAGGGCTCGTGGCGCTATGTGATGTATGGCATGTTAAAGATGAATCCTGGTGGAGTGGCGGTTGTCTTAGGTGTTGGATCTTCGCTGTGTTTGCGCCGAGTACATTTGCTTCTCCTCACGTGCTCAGCGCACCCCTCCTCTGTGTGTACACTCACGCGCACACTCATACAATCACGTCACTAGCCGTTGCTGTGTACACAAGGAGATTTCGGCTATGTGTATTGTATACAGTTGCTCAGGTGTGCAGAAGATGAGCGTATATGACCGTTATCTCTGTTTGATCTTCTGGGCTAATGCTCCTTTTGGCTTCATATTCATCTTGGGATGGGAAGAGGGGCGAGGTAAGGGAGGGGGAAGGGAGGGGCATATGTGACGGGTGCATGGGATGTCATGAGTGCCTGGTAGCCATTACCTGTCTGACGGCCTTGACCATAGTCTCTGCCACTCTCTGTATATTTATAAATCGATTTAGGAGGTGGCATATCCGAACGACTTCGTTTCTTTACCGCACTTTCCGTCTTTTGCCTTTTTCCCTCTTGATCCGAATCGTCGTCGGTGATTAAGGGCAGCGTCGTCGCGGATCCCTCGGCCGGCGGGAGGGCGTCGCGGGACTCGCGGTCGGGCGGCTCAAAATCCATATCGCGGTGCGGCGGCGGGCGGTCGGTGCCGCCGCTCCCGCTCGCTTCGTATGGTAGTTCGGTTTCCGCCGCTAATCTCATTTGCGGCTGTCGGGGCGTGTTGACTCTCTAAACAAGGGCACGAGAGCGGGAGGGGGGCGCCCTGTGTATCGGGAAGGAGAGGGGGAAGGAGGAGGTCTGGAGAATAAGAGGAGGGGAGGAAGGTAGTGGAGGGGGTAGGGGTATGAATGGGGGAGGAGGGGGAGGTGGGACAAGGAGCCCGCCTCAACTGGTTTACCTGGTGGGGTTGTCCCTTGGGTGAGTGACGCACAAGAGACAGGAAATATGGCTTGAAAACACACTTCGAAAGTCGAGTAGCTTACACACGTGTTAAAGGCACCATCCACTCCTCCCTTCTTTCCCTTGCCCCTTTTTCTCTTCACAGCCTCATTGTGTTTTAAATGGTCCGCTCGCGTCAAGAATCCCAACTCTCTCTCTCTGGTCCATTTAAAGTTGTCCCCTGGAATGGCGCCCTTTTTTAGAGGCACTTTTTGGTCGATGTCATTTATGTCTTAATTAGTGGAGGCAGACGAAGTAGACCGTATAACGCGACGACAAATACGGCTTGGGTGTAGGAGATGCGAGCGTCTTCCGGTTGCGATGGTGTTTCTGCGTCGCATTCGCTGGTTAGTGGAAAGGAAGGAAATGAAGGGATGAATTGAGAGAGAGAGAGAGAGAGAGAGAGAGAGAGAGAGAGAGAGAGAGAGAGAGAGAGAGAGAGAGAGAGAGAGAGAGAGAGAAACAAGGAACAAGAAGGGAAGAGAGAGAGAGAGAGAGAGAGAGAGAGAGAGAGAGAGAGAGAGAGAGAGAGAGAGAGAGAGAGAGAGAGAGAGAGAGAGAGAGAGAGAGATTTGGGCGGGGGGGGGGGATAAAGGAAGGGGACGCCGCGCCACCCGAAGTACTCTTGTAAAGGCAACTGTTACAACGCTGCTGTGCAGTCACCGCTCAATACTTACATCCCTCTTCCCTCTATTCCGCTGTCCATCCCACTCTTCCGCTGTCCTCCTCTGTGTTATTATTCCTGTTCTTCGGGATTACTCCTCATTTTCTCATCGTTTCTCTTGTCTTTGCTTTCATGTATTGCTCTCTTTTATACACGCAAGC
>NC_051392.1:52286657-52287950 GCF_015228065.2 Penaeus monodon
CCCCTCATCTACCCTCCCTCTCTCTCTCCTCCCCTGTCTCTCCCTCTCCTCCCCCTCTCCCCTCCCCTCCCCTTCTCCCTACCCCCTCTCCCCTCCCCTTCTGCTAACCTTCCACCCGCTATCAGCCATCTCTCTTTATTTTCCGCTCTCTCTCTCTTTTTCTCTCTCTCCCATCACATTTATCGCCCGTTACCTTGGTACTGTATTTATCGCATTTATCGAAGGCTGGGTTGCCAAGGAGTAATATTGAGGCGGCTGCTTGGCTGAGGTGATGGAGGAGAAGTAGATAAAGAGGAGAACATTTATTTTTATTATTATGATGATGATGATTATATTTATTATTATTGTTATTATTATTATTATTATTATTATTATTATTATTTTATTATCATCATTATTATTGTTATTAATATTGTTGTTGTTGTTTTGTTTTTGTTATTATTATTATTGTTGTTGTTATCTTTTGTATTATCATCATCTTCATCATCATTATTATTCGAAGAGAGGAAGGAAAAGAATTAGAAGAACAACCAGAAGGGAGGGAGGGAGGGGGAGGGTAGGAGCCCCAACGAGGGAGGGCGAGATTGTAATTCGAGAATTTCTTGGATGTATTTTGAGACCTTTTTGTATATGTATTTATTTTCGTGCGCGGGCTAAGTGACGTGTCCTATGACGTGTTCGGTCAGCGGAGGAACAAGTGGTAAATTGCGTGGCTGGAGACGTGGGTTCGTGTTCTCTTTCTTTTGTTCCGATAGGCCCGAGGTACGTTGGGTTCTCCTAAGGCGTGGGATAGGCCTATGCACGGGGAGCGGCGTTGAAAAGGGCGAAGGAGGCTCGGCCCAGGGAGGTTGTGTTGTGGGTTTCTTTTTTAGGATGGCTTTTGCGTGGGGGGGAAGGGGGGAGGGGGGTCAGTGAATTGAAGGAAGGGGTGAAAATATGGATTGGAGAGAAAGGCGTGGGAATGCAGGATTGGGAAGGAAATAAGGATTCGAGAGAAGGCGAAGGAAAGAGAATTAAAGAGATGAAAAAAGAGGGAAGAAAGCAAGATAATGGGGGATGAGATAATGATCGAGATGGACATTTGAAAAAAAAAAAAAATCCGTCCTATACTTTTTTCATATAGTAATGGTAGAGGTGTGACGTCACGCCCATCTTACTTTGACACCCAAGCAATCCATCAAGTTTCTTTCTCGTTGGCAGGAACAACATCTTGATCGATAGAAGCGGGTCGTGTTTGATGGCAGGGGGGAGAGAGGGAGAGAGAGGGGGGGGAGAGGGAGAGGGAAGAGAGAG